>NC_051163.1:147149407-147213525 GCF_013339745.2 Dermacentor silvarum | reverse complement strand
CTGAACTACGGGAATGGGTTTAGCCAGAGGAAAAAGAAGCGGTAGAAAGAGAGAATCTAGCGGCCGAAAGGGCCAAAGAAGAAAGAGAAGCAAAGGAGCGACTGACAGCACGAATTAGAACTCGAACGACTTCGTTTGCAGCAGCGCACAGACGCCTCTGCTCAGGCAAGAGTATAGCACTGAAAGGGATGAAACTAGCTTCCGTCTGAACCCAAGAAAGCTGCTTGTAGCATTTGATGAAATAAAAGATGACCTGGATGCTTACTTGCACTGGTTCGAGACAATTGGTCAAAGCCAGCACTGTCCAGATGATCGATGGGCCACTGCGCTGAGCACTTGTTTGAGTGGCGAAGCACTTAGCGTGTACGTAGGCTGACGCCAATCAATGCCTTTATTTATGAAAGGGTGAAAGCTGCTCTACTAAAATGGTTTAGCTTCACCATAGAAAGTTTAGGACCCGAAATCCCGCCGATGGCGAGACTGCTGCGCAATTTGCTTGCGGCTCAGCCACTATTTTGATCGGTGGACCGGTGGACCGAAATGTCAGAGACTGCGCAGGAGTACGGTGTGCTTAGAGAGTTTCTGATCAGGGAGAAATTCCTCATCAGTTGCTACCCGAGCCTGGCACTCTATCTGAAAGAGAGTTAAGCTAAGTCGCTTCAAGATATACTGGAATTGGCAGACCAATTTTTGGAAGCGCAGGGAGGCACCAATCTCTGCAAGATCAACAAAAAGGAGCCGATTACGCAAAGAAACTGGCATCTGACGAAAGAATGAATCCTAGGAAGCCTTTTCCGAGGTGTTATCTTTGGAACCGACTGGGTCATCATGCTAGCAATTGTCGGAGCAATTTTACGCTTCCCAATGATGACAAATGTTTTAAAGGTGAGCGAACTAGTCAAAAAGCCGATACATGTCGCAACGGAGGGAAAGAAGCTCGCGAGGCATCATGTGTCTATGCCTCGCCAAAACACCAAGTAGAAGACGTAAACGCCGGCCTTGTGGAACTACGAAACGGAAAAAGAATTCCGCTCGTTAATGCTGTGATGACACCACGTCACGAATTTTTCGTTAAAGGAATGCCTGTACTTGCCGGGAAAATGTCAGAAAAACTAATTACGGTGTTAAGAGATACCGGCAGCAGCACAGTGATCGTGCAAAGGGACTTGGTCAAATACGATGAGCTCACGGGTGAAACCAGTTTAGTTTACCTGGTCGATAGTGCGGCTATGAAGCTTCCCCAAGCCAAAATTGAGGTCGAGACCACCTATTACAGCAGGAGTGTCACTGCTCTTTGCATGGACAGCCCACTGTATGACCTAATCCAAGGAAACAACGAGGCAATTCGAGCCCCACACGACCCGAAATCTTTGGAGGAAGAGCTGAAGGTCGAACCATCGAAGATCTAAGAACGTCGCGGAAACCATCAACAGCTGACGAGAACACCGTGGCAGCTGTCGTCCGAGCTCAAGCAAAGGCTCAGGCAAAGCCTTTCCTGGCCCTTTCCACGCCCTATTAGAGCACTGCATGGGTTCGGGCTTACCCGAAAGCCCGGGCTCGGCCAGACCTGGGCCGGTCCGGGCCGGCTAGGGCAGTTTTTTTACGGGCTCGGGTCGGGCTCGGGCACGGCATGTGCTTTTTGACGCGGACCCAGCCTGGGCTCGGGTATTTTGACGCGGGCCCGGGCCGGGCTCGTACTTTCTGGCGGTGTGCATGTAACGGGCAGCGAGTTATCCTGGCGCGTGTCGACTCTGAAAAACCTGTTGCCCCGGCGCAGCTGGAAGCTAGCAGTGCTACTCCTGTATACTTCCCTTTTCTTCTTCCGTCGTATTTCGCGCTGTTTGAAGAGAATGTAAAAGTCCACAAAGACTGAAGTGGCCTAAAACCAAAGGATTCCATTGTATTCATTACCAAAATTTATGTAATTATAGCTTTCAGCGCGTTGCAAGCGCGTTCGCGACTTGCTGAGCCTTCGAAGGCGAATTGCTAAAAAGATGACTTGTAAGATAACTTAATTCGTTGCGCGGCTAAAGTATGGCACTGCGTCCATCCGTGATTGTACGCATGTTCTCAACCGGGCGCCTAGCAGCAGCCCATTACGCTGCACCATGGAGGATTGAGGAGCTTTCTTTCTTCATTTACTCCATCCATGCGCTGCGCTCACGACCGGTCATGGCTGCGCGGCGGCTAGAGTGTACTAGAATACGGCTGAGTGGGACGAGCAGCTGGGGCGGCGCATGCTTTGCAGTAAGGCGCCCGACGTGGAAATATACTGTGGCGGCGATTCGATAGAAGGGGATTGGGCCACATCAAGGTCGCGTCGTTGGAAACTGCTGGCTATACTGCTCGGTAGGCTTATTCGTTAAAATTATGGGGTTTTACGTGCCAAAACCAGTTCTGCTTATGAGGCACGCCGTAGTGGGGGACTCCGGAAATTTGGACCACCTGGGGTTCTTTAACGTGCACCTAAATCTAAGTACACGGGTGTTTTCGCATTTCGCCCCCATCGAAATGCGGCCGCCGTGGCCGGGATTTGATCCCGCGACCTCGTGCTCAGCAGCCCAACACCATAGCCACTGAGCAACCACGGCGGGTAGGTAGGGTTATTCGTACTACTTCGCGCGCTGGTATTTGCGTTCAGACCGCTCAAATGGTGTTCATAATTGCATATGACATGTATTTATGAATTAAGAATGAATTCCTTTCATTCTCTTCTTTATTTTATTTTTTTAATGCCGCTAGGTGATCTTTTTCGGTCTCGGGCCGGGTTCGCGCTGGTTTCGAGCCGGGCTAGGGTCGGGCTCGGGCCTAAGGTAAAGGGGTGGCGGGCGGGCCCGGGCGGGTCCCGGGCCCGGCTCGAAACGGACAGCCCACTGTATGGGACCCGGGCCCGGCCCGGGCCCGGGTCTCGCGATAAAACTTTTGGTCGGGCTTGGGCGGGTAGCCCAACGTAAAAACAGGCCCAGGCAGGGCTCGGGCTGAAAAATTTGGCCCGTGCAGTGCTCTACGCCAGATTCCGTGGAGAACCCGACCTGGGCTCTTACCTACGCCAAAGAACGCAAACAAGACGAGTCCTTAAAAGATGTTTCTCGCAAGTCGGCAAGAAAAAGCAAGCGAAAAGAAGAAAAAGTAAAGAAAAATGACCTTAGTCGGATTTAAATGCGTTGACCATTACATGTGGTGCAAAGTGTTTTGTTGCGTGAACCAAGTGTTGTTTATTCATGCATCATGAACAGTGTTGTTTTGTTTGTGCTATGTAAAATACACAGTTTTGTATAGTTGTTGTGCATGCTCTGATTCATATTTCTACCCTGTTAAGCGAGAGACGTGTTATTGTGTATAGTACAAGTGTACTTGCGCGACTAGTGTTTCTACACGATGTATCGCGAGTGAACTTACGTGTGGATTGTTGTGGACTGATTTATGGACGTACGGACTCGTGCATAGTGGACTTTTCTGTGCGCTACTTTTGTGTCTTTTTGGAATATAATATAATATTCTTAAAGACATAATATTCTTAATATAGACATAATATTCTTAAAGTGAGGGGGGGGGGAAGGGGCAGTGTCACAAAATTGCGCTGGATCAAAGCGCGCGCTGTGTGTCACGCAAGCCAGCGAAAGAAACACGTCGGCCTCGCGGCAGCTTCGACAGAGGGAGCGAGCGCATACGCCACACGCAGCCGACGCGATCAACGGATACTAGAAGCTTCGAGTAAAGATACGCGAAGGTTGCAGTGTCGAGAGAGAGGAAAGTTCATGCTATGGAACCATGACTCTGCCAGAAGGTCCGAGAAGCGCCGGCGAAGGCACTAAAAGCGCCGTGCGGGAATCAGCAGGTGGATCAGACCGCGCCGGTGAAGAGATGTGACGTGAATACTGACCATCTGCGGAAAAAGGGGATTCCCTGGTAAGCTAATCGACGAGTTCATCGAGCGTCTGCATTTCCGGAAGAAGTTACTTCTTCGAGATTTTCCTCGAGCTACGACGAGATTGTCCGACCAGCACGGGTGAATACGAGTGGACACTGTGTTGCTGTTCATTTTGTACTGTACGGGTTGGACTCTTAGTGCTTGTCGTTAATTATTTTCCAGAGTTTTGTTAACACCCATCTGTGTATGTAACTGCCTAATTTGAAGAATATATTTTGTTGTGTTTTGACAACTCTGGGCTCTGACTCGGTCTTTGGACCACAACCAGCGTTCGCTGGTACACCACAGGATCCCTTATGAATTGACCTTGCTCTCATGGGGTTATATTCGGAAGCTGATAAGTCGGCTGTGGAATTAGGCCCGGCGTTGGCGCCTCGTTCACGGTGTCTGACATCTTCCCTGAGTGAAGATAGAGGGAGTTTCGTGGCAACACCACAACACAAGTAAAATTCTTCATGAGGAATTATCAGAGCCATATGTCAGATTCTTTTCAGTGACGTGTATACCAGTTCTTCAAAATATTCTTATAGTACTTACATATGTTTTCGCCCATAAGTTGGATTAAACTTGCGCTCAAATGTGATGCCAGCTTCCGTACAAAAGACTTTTGGAAACATGTATGGAAAGACTACGACTGCAATTTATATTTCCATATTAGGGTCTGAGGCAATAATCATAGAAGTGGTTATGAAAACCATTTTAGAGCGAAAGCTGTATATGGCTAGGCGAAACGAAAAAACGTTCGTCCTATGTTTCGCTAAACGTCCTCATTCGCTGCGCCGTCAGTTACGTCGTTCTCTACGTCGCACCCAAGCCCACGCGCCATTGGCAGCGCCATTAGTGACGTCGTTCTCTTCGTCGTACCTGCTATGCCCGCAATGCCGGCTCCTCGGCTCACCGTTGTCGTATGCATTCGATATCTCGAGTTAGATCGGTGTCGTGGTTAGCAGCATCTGCTCGCCATTGGCGCTTTCATTCCACTGTGCGATTTAAACTTGGACGTTTCGTCGCAGCCGAAGTCAAAGTGCCACTCGAGAAACTCCAGCCGAAAGCGGGCGTTGGCCCGGTAAACGCGTTCCTGCCATTGCGCCACGTTGACGCTGCTCTGCCCGCAACGCCGCCTCCTCGGCTAGCTGTTGTCCCATGCGTTCGATATCTCGAGTTAGCTCGGCGTCGTGGTTAGCAGCATCCGCCCGCCATTGGCGCTTGCGTTCCAGTAGAAACACCAAACATGTAACCAATAATTGAGAAACGCTTCAATACAGCGTCGGGATTAACCCACTGCTAAACACCGGGGCCGCACGTTTCAGCTTCGCATGTTAACCATCTGTACTCAGCGCTTGGGTGATGTTTTTAATGCAGTAAATCGCACTGATGAAGCATCGGCTACTGTGCATGACTTGGCTAAATGTTTTTGAGACAGTTATCATCGTCAGTAGATATTGAAAGGCAGCAGAGCAGCTGTTGTCTCGACGTTTTTACTCGGCTGAGCCACGCGCTGACCGAAGATGACACGCACAGTGATGACAGATGAATATGATATATGCAGATGAAGATGAAGGATGAATATTGTGATCACACTAATTTCCCCCTCGCGCGGAAGCGGCCAACCTGGTCACTGTTTATGGCGGTGCGGTACGCCGTAGGGTTTTAGGCGCGAAACGTGGACGATTTCTGTGCCATAGTAGCGGCCTTCGGAAGGCGTCACGGCGGGAGTGACGCGGTAGTTCAGTGGAGAAGCTTGCGCGACAACAGTGTAGGGCCCTATAAAACGTGATTGAAACTTTTCACACAGGCCAGATACTCGAGTTGGTGTCCACAATAATATTTCATCGCTGAGGCTGAACAGAACTATACGGTGAAATGAATTGTAGAGAGTCTTCCGATCTTGTTGACTTGCTGCGGTGTTGAGGCGGGCGCGATGCCGAGATATGAAGTGCTCACTCAGTGGCGCCCAAGAGTTCACGGGGACCTAAAAAAAGAGAAGTCGAGGGAAGTGGTCGCTTGAAGACCTTAAATAAGAAAGAACGGTGAGTAGGCGGTAGTGCGCTGTGCAGCGGTATTGTAGGCAAAAGTAACGAATGGCAGGGTGGTATCCCAGTTGGTGTGGTCAGCGTTGTTGTACATAGATATCATGTCAGAGACCATTAGATTAAGGTGTGAGGCCAAGTCAAAATTGGAATTTTTTTTTCAAAACGTCAATTTTTTGGTTTTCCTCTTTGTTAGATGAGTAATTTAGTCTCCATCATTTTGCTGAAAAAGTATCTTCCTACGCAGTTTCTTTCAACAGATACATAAAAAAAAGTTAACCCACCCGACGTCAACGAAACCGAAACGTGCCAGTTTCTGTGGAACAGAAAAAAATGCCCTAGTTTGTAGTTCTTTGGTGGTTATTTAAGAAACGTATCACGAAAAAAGTGTAATAATGCCATAAAAGCATTTTCAACATTTTCTTTATCAATTAAAATTATAAACGCCTCACCAGGTGGACGTGCAATATTTTGCACGTGTTGTTTACGTTCTGAAGGCTGCACGCGCGTTAAAGGAGCAGCGGATTGTTTGATGGATGTGTTTAGTCTCTGTCGATTAATTTTTCTTACTCGCAGCCACAGAATAGGGAAGTTTAGGGCGCAAAGACGCACGAAATGAAAGTTTGCCGGCTATCAGTACAAGGCGACGGACCTAGAGACACACTGCAAATGTCTGTAATACTGCAAAGCAAGCTTGAAAAAAAAGAAGTCGAGGTGCCACACGAGAAAACTCAGACAAGAGCAAGACCAAATGCGGAACTGGCAACAAATATAGCGGATTTTAGCTCTCCTATCATCTTATGTAAGCGCTATGCTTTGAAATCTTGTTGTTGATTTTCTCAGAACCCATCTTTTTGCGATTTCTTCAAGCGCAAACATTAATGACTTTTTCCCTCATTAAGATTTTTTTGTGAAACTTGGCACAATTTTTTCTCACATTATTTGGTGTGCAATGAACCTCAACAAGTAAAATCGTACCACAAGTTTTGATATTGGTGTCTCTTACACCAAGGCACACCCAATGGACGCACACATGTTTTTTTTGTTATTTCATCACTATGCTTTGAGAATTCATCTGATCTCAGTAATTTTGGTTCATTGCAGAGATCAAAGCCGCCCCTATACCACTGCCAAAAATTGTCTTTTTACCTGGGTTAATTAGAGTTACGACTGTTCGCGTGAGAACCACATTTAATAGAAATTTTCAAATTGTAGAAACATTGAAGAAATAATGCAAACTTTAAAAGGCTCACATGGGCTAAAAAAGTGTGCTTTATGATGTAGACCAATAATTTGTATTGTTTACCCTTTTTTAAACTTTTTTTTCCTGTCACTTGGCCTCATACCTAGAAGCGCTCTGTGAGGCCATTAGTCTGAGGATGGGAGTTGGTAGGCGTCTTATGGATGGTGTTACATGTGCGGAGGACGTCCTCGAGTAGCGGCGACAGAAATGCCTTGCCACGGTCATTCAAAAGGACGCGTGGCGCTCCATGTCGTAGAAAGATGGCTTCCAAGAAGAAAGTCGCAATGTCCTCCGCGGATCCTGAAGGTAGCGCCGCTGTTTCGGCGTACCTGGTCAATTATTTGACTGCAGTGACGATCCATCACTTGCCGCTAGCTCATAATGGCAGCGGTCCGTAGAGGTCAATCCCGATGACTGTGAATGGAGCGTCAGGACAGGGAAGAGGTTGCAGCAGTCCATCCGGAGGTGAACTGGGTCGTTTGCGGCGCTGGAAAAGCGAGCAAGAAGCTATGTATTTTGCTACGCAGGTGGCATCGCGACCACGAGCCCACACTTCAGTGGCCCAAGCAATTAGACAACTTGGGTCACTGGGTCAGAGTAGAAGGTGTGGCAACGATGATGGCATGACAAGCGTAACATGACAAGGTTGTAATGACGTCAATCAAACGACTATGACGGCATCATGACCACGTCGTATTCGCCTAAGCGGGTAGACAACATAGGCCGCTGGGTAAGAGGCTAGATAGATAGATAGATAGATAGATAGATAGATAGATAGATAGATAGATAGACAGATAGATAGATAGATCGATCGATCGATAGGCTCAAAACAGCTGAAGAAGGCAAAGAACGCTATTCGCAATAAAATGGAAGGACCATCGCGTGGTCATACTGACGTCATGCCGCGTGTAACCCCCGGAAAAAAATACTAGCGGAAAGCAATATTTTAACTTCTGGAACATTTTTTTATCAAAGGCACCGGGAAAAGGGATCTAGTAAATGCCCCCCCCCCCCCACCCCCCCATTACCTCCGCATTAGCTGTTATGCGGTGCTCTCACGCAATGTCGTTAAGGGAACTTCCACATTTCCCGCAGGCAGCGCAATGCCTACCTGCAACAGCGGCACCAACTACGCGACCTGTCCTGGTGGCTAGCATAGTTTAGGGAACCACACTTTGACTATTGCTGTGAAAAATAAAATGAGACACGTTCGAATATGGACACTCATCGTGGGGCACTGGACATTGATAGAAACACCTCGAAGGCTTGTTTGACGATCGGCCACCTTCCTGACGCTTTGTCTATGTCTCCCTATCGATTTGTTTTCCTTTTGAAGTTTGCTGCCATTCTCCTGGTATATCTGAGGGCGTTGCAATCCTTGTGTGTAGGTAGTCATTGACCGGTTTTTTTTTTCAGTAATCAGCTTTCTTCCAAAGCTCGCGCTATGTAGAGAGAGAGAGAGAGAGAGATAAAACTTTATTTTGTCCATGATGGGGTCTGGGGGCGGCGGGGGTTGGGAGACTAACCCCCAGGCCTCCCCTTCCTCAGACGGCGGCCAGCCCTTGTTTTCTGGCGGCGTCTTCGGCCATCCGGACGGCCCAGAGCTGCTCTTCTGGGTCCAAGCTGAGCAGCAAAGTCTCCCACTGCTCGGCCGTAGTTATGATGTGTGTAGTGTTAGTGCGGTGAGTGTTGGTGGGTGTAGCTTTCGGTCATGCCCAGATGATGTGATCGAGGTCAGCGCGGGACTCGCAGGCTTTGCAGAAACACATTATAGGAAAGCTGCGTGTCGAATTCATGCTGCCTGAGCTGTATTCATATTTATAAAGCCGGGTTTTTCGCATTAGTGAGAGGACGCACCTCACTTCATCGATTGAACTTTTGAGAGAGCAACATGGAATTTATTTCATAGAAGAACACTCTGTGAATAAAGTGTGTGTAAAGTATTAAATGAAATTGGATTATATTTCCAGCTAGCCTAAGAAAAGTTTCGCTTTACTGAATACAATTCAGATTCGTGTAGCTTGAAGTATCGGTAAGCGCAACTTTGCTGTGATTTTCTTACATAAACCAGCGCATATTTTAACTCTTATGGACGCTTACAAACCGGTTTACAAAACGGTTTACGAGGTTATTAACGCGACAGCGTTAAGTGCCCCGTCTCACATAAATCCCGCGTCGGCGTCGGTATCGGCGTCGGCGTCAAGCGCCGGCGTCCGTGGCGGAGAAAATCATCTCGAACTGCCCCGACCACGCAGGCCCTCCACGAGGAGCAGAGGCTTTAGTGAACAAAATTGAATTGCTCAAAATAAAATCCGCCAAAAAAATTGTTATGTACGACTTAACTACAACCTACAGACATGATAGCGTCAGATTGTAATTTCAAAGTGCGGGGAAACCTAATTCTGTTAGGAGGTAACTCAAACACAAACCACTTTTCCAGCATTTCTACCATACCAACAGCGGCTTGCTCGGGTAGGTTACTTCTAAAACACCATCCAGATGGCGCTCGCCTCCTCGGCAGCAAAGATTTACTGTATATTGCTGCGGCAGCGTAAAATAGCAGTAGCGCGCAGAGGCGAAGGTGGAGAAAAAAAGCTGCAGGAATCTTTGAATGCTATCGCGTTCCACTCTTTAAGGCGAAGCTTAGGCATCCCACAAATTTTTATTTCGGCATGTTCAATTGACTTAAGCAAAATATTTTAAAAGTAAGCTGCTGGCAAATCTCAAAACGCTTTCCCGTCGCATTTCGCAGCAGCGTAATACAGGGTGGTTCAGTGAACACTGTCAAAAGCTTTAAAGGTTGCCAGTAGCAGATAGCACAATTCCAGTTCATGAGTGCTCTACTCGAAGAGGCGAACATTGCTTGCGAAAAAAATTATAATCAAATAATTACCCAAAATTTATTAATTGCGTTTTAAACTAATTTTCTAATGGCCCATATTGTAATTAACAAATTCTAGCCGTGGAGTACGCAAGGTGGATCCATTTGGAACGATTTCTCAGGATTACGTCAGTTTTGAGGTAATAATTCCCGAACTTTCTGGAGAAATGTATTGGCGTTCCAGTTACTAATGTGCTCAAATACAAAAAACGACGTTTTGAATTTCTTTGCAAAGTTCGGGAACTATTATCTCGAAACTGGCGTCATCCTGAGAATTCATTCCAAGTGGATCCGCCTGGTGAACTGCACGGTTAGAATTTTTAAATTGCAACATTGGCCATAAGGTGATCGCTTTAAAACTTAATCTGTGCATTTTTAATAATTAGGCGATTATGCATTTCAATTTTTTGCACAAGTATTGTTCGGCTATTCGAGTACACCAGTCATGAACTAGAACTGTGATTCTGCATACGCAACATTTACAAATTTGTGAAAGTGTTCGCTGAAACACCCTGTACGTCTACATTTTGCGTTAACTTATTCTGCATTCCAAACCCTAAACTTCACTGTTTTTTATACTGTGAAAAAAGTGCCTCGCATACCTTCACTGGTCGTAAGGTAAACGTACAAAGATGTTAAAGGTTACATTTGATGTACGAGAAGATTCCGTTCAAATATTCGCATTTTTTATTATCATGAATAAAAAATCCAGCTGCACCCATTGCACAATGAATATCGATAGCAGTGCAAACAGCGCTGAAACATGGAAGCGACTGACCATACTGGCTCCACCTAAACGCGTTATGCGTGAGGCGCATATACAACCAGGTTTTCTTTTTTTCGCTTGGCTTGACACGCGGCGTAACATCACAATGGGGTTAAATATAAGCATGCAAACCAGGCTTTTCTTTCACATCACACATCCCTATGAAAAGGATGTACCATCTTGCTCTGCGCTTTGCGCATGGTGAATGTATCTTCAAACAAGATTTTCTGAATAAATAATATGTGGGTTTGGCACCACCAAGCACCAGATAAATATTAAAGAATATTTTTTTGGCCATTGGAGAGCGGCTCAACCCCCGTGGCACATACCCTGTGCAGCATCTCACAAGGACAAGGGCACACCTCCATCGAGGCGCAGTGGCTATCGCGTTGCACTATTACGCGCGAGGGCTCGGGATCGAATCCCGGCTACGGCGGTTGCATCAAGATCGGGGTGAAATGCAAAAACGGCCGTGTACTTTTCCGAGCACCAGGGTGGTCAAAATTAATCCGGAGTCCATCCTGATTAATCCGGCGCGGATTATCGAATCGTGGTTTTTGCACGTCAAAGCCAAGAATCGAATTTATTTTTAAGAACGCAAGGCTATTCTTGGCGTTCTTTCCAGGAAGCGGTCTTCGTGGATGATTCCAAGAAGACCACTTCGAAGAGCGGTCTTCGAGAGGCATGATTCAGTGCAGAAGTTGGCACGTCGGAATTCTTTCCAAGTCCCATAATGGAAAGCCGCACTTGTAGCTGCTGGAGACACCACAAAGGACAAGCTGATCTTGCTGCAGGCGTGAAATCGAACAGAAGAGAGGATGGCTACAGGCTGGTGGTCAAAAAGAGACCACTAATTCATGCAAGGAGACGACTTCGACGAAGGGCTCGGGAACAGAATTAATATTGGTTTCCGACTGTCTCGTCATTGCGTCATATGCGGGGGCGATTGCGCAACATCAGGGGCGGTGTCCCGCAAGTTCGTGCGACATCAAGGGTGGAGTGCTACTAACACTTCGAGCCTTCTGATTAGCCGGGTCAGCGTAATCGAATTCTCTCGTGTAGTGCTCCAGAGAACACGACGACTCAATAAGGCGATCTTGTGCGCTGTATGGTCAGTCATGTAGTGCGCTCACACATGTCAAGTGCACTGACATGAAGTGGGTTTATATTCCTGGAGCTGTTTGTGAGTTGCATATGGGTAAAATAAACCAAGGCGTTCATTTTGAACCTATTGACCTCATCTCCTCACGAACAAGGAAATCTCGGTGTTAGAGGTACGACGGTGCGGGTCCATTTAGTCAGCTTATTGCGACGTTGCAGTATAGCTCACACCGGCTACCACGTTTAAGACGCTCCAGCAGCGTAGGTAAAAGAGCCTCTGCGTTAGGCGTGAGTCTGAATTGTGAAACCTAACCAGACTCACAACAATTGGTTGAAAGCGGTAAGATAGAAAGTACAGCGAACGCCAATAGCCAACTGGATGGCGAATGGCGGGATGAACGCCGCACATCATGATTAAACGGTGCCATCAGGGTGATTTGATGACATCATGAGCGCCCGGCTTTGCTCTTTAGATTCATCGGGTCTTCTAGCATAAATTTGTTAAAGACAGCTAGTGGGTTTACAACTACCTAGAGAAATTGCGGTTGTGACTGCAATTTGTAACCTCGTACTTATGTGAGAATAATTTGGACATGGCGATCGACCGGAATTATAATTAATTGAAGGCGACTTAGGAATGACGACTTTTTCCAACTGATTGGATGCGGTGGAGAAAACTTTGGAAACACAATGGTACTTCGGAGGGTAGGTTTTGGTTTCTCCTGTAATATCTGCCAGGCTTCAATTTCTGTAGCAGCTTAATTGAGCAGCTGGTAGTTTTTTATCATTGTCATTTGTGCGGTTCTTGCAGCAAGTATTGTTGTGTGACAGCGAAGTCAAAGTGTAAAGTAGCAACTATGGACATAATGAGCTTAGTGAGAGCTACCTTGCGGCACTCGGGTAAGGAACAAGACGTAGAGATACGTAGAAATTCGTAGGGTCATTTTAAAAAGAAACAGTGATCAGGAAGACCTAGAATAGTTGGGCAACCTAATGCTAAAAGAACAAGAAAACGAGGACGAAGAAAAGCCAGAGATGAAAAGAAACTGAGCGAAAAATGCAGGAACGTGAGTGAATTAGGCAAGAACAAAACAAAATCAGGCATGCATGTAGCAGATAGACAAATAAAGAGATAGAAGCTCTAAGCGAAGACATTCAAAGGATGGATAACGTATTTGAACCACAAAAGCAAATATATAATTCTTCTATAGAAGTAGCTTACATTGTGCGACGAATGTGCGAAGTCGCACGCATGGTTCCGCCGATAGTGGAAACAGTGGCTCACCCATGTGAGCCTAGAAGCATGTTCGTATGTGGCGCCAGATGCTAAGATGGTGGCCTACTAGCTGCAGAGGCGGTTGATGGAGAGCAGAGTTAGCGCGATAAGGTGATGTGCCAATGCAATGCAAGATAAGTAACTAGGCCAGCTGTGAACGATTTGGCACAGTTACGAAGTGAGTTTGGGACGAAGGCATCTCTCGCAGAAGAAGTCCAAAATGACAATGGCTTTTTAGACATGAGTTCTCGTGTAAAATTAATGTGACAGCGCAGTGCGCTGAAGGGCGCAGTAAGACGGAAAGTGCAGTTTTGGGTAGCTCCTTGGCATGTGAGCTGCGTTGCACAAAAGAAAATAGCTGCATTCTCCCGAAGTGCCGCTCCTGTTCTCTTTAAAAGAATTATTAAAATACAAATTTAAACTTGCCGCCCCCCAGAAAGTGGGTGCATCAGAGCGGGGAGAGGGATAAAGAAGAAGGTTAGTTCGGATAGTATCAACCATATTTTAGGCTGTAGAAATTGATGTAGAGAGTTGAATATGAGGCGGCGTCACTAGTGGGAAGAGACCAGGCGTCGAAATCCAGAGTCCTCATTGTGGGAAGGAGGGTGGCTATAGCCATTCTGTGGGGCTAATCGAGAGCCGATCAGCCCCAGATATGTTGCTGATCCAAAAGCTGGTTCCCTGGATAGAAGTGGCAATGGGCTGATCACCAGGCCAGGAGGCGCATCTTGGTGCGTTGGGCTGGTGTTGCTGGTGTTTCCGTGGCGGTGCCACACAGGCGTGTGGCTGTGTCGGAGGTCAGAGGCAGAGGTGCAGGTTATTTCGGGGAGGGGATTCCGAAGCGCTGCCCTTAGAGCCGCCATCGTCTTCACCAGGACTGTCTTCGGGTCGATGAGGCATGGGTCGTCAGGTACTTGTGGTTGAATCATGTGTTAAGCTTTCCGCCAGTCGAGGTAGCATTCCAAGAAATTATTGCGCAGAAATCATTCAGACTGCTGTTGAGATGGAAATCGGGTAGCCGTTCAAGGTAGTCCAAGCGCCTCTGGAAGGTGTACGTTACCTACGGGTTTCACGGGGTGAACCCTTCGCATTCCCCAAGGATGTGCTGAGATGTCTCGGGATTTTTGCTGCAGCATACACATGCCTCATCTTTAAAATTTAAATTAAATTATGGGGTTTTACGTGCCAAAACCACAATTTGATTATGAGGCACGCCGTAGTGGGGGACTCTGGAAATTTGGACCATCTGGGGTTCTTTAACGTGCACCTAAATCGAAGGACAGGGGTGTGTTGGCATTTCGCCCCCATCGAAATGCGGCCGCCGTGGCCGGGATTTGATCCCGCGACCTCGTACTCAGCAGCCCAACACCATAGCCACTGAGCCACCACGGCGGGTCATGTCTCATCTTGTTGCGAATGGTACGTTTCTGGTACGTTTTTGTGTTTAGACAACCAGCTCGAACCTAAAGTGGCAAGGCACTTCCCTTCATGTTATCGCACAGATTTCCCATTCTCATTCCTTTCTTCTCATTGTTGTAAAGCTCCATGGTCTTTTTTGTTTACATTCTTCGCATACAATCCACTGTCCGTTTCTCTCATTTTCTTTTTGTTACTTGTGGTTGTCGGTTTACACTTTCTGTTATCCTTTACATGGTCGCCAACTTTCTTTACCACTTCTTCCATTCTGTATCACGCTTTTCAGGTAGAGATGCTTCTCGCCCATTCGTGTTGATGCATGCTCCTGAGTCTTTCTTCAAAGGTAACTTTTCTCCGCGCTTCTCTGACTTCAAACAAGGCCCAACCCATGTTAGCCTGCACAGCCTCATTTGTGGTTTTGCTGCGCTCTCGCAAAGCCACTCGGCCTACCGATCTTGAGTTACTTTCCAACCCCACAAGGCATCTGATTTTAAGCACAAAATGGCCATTCTATGGACACGCTGCGTCGCATAGCGGCTCGACCACGAACTCCACTTGACGCCGCCCCCTCTTATCACGTGGTCTCCAAACTGCCTAGCACGTCTCTGAGTACTAACGCAAAGAACGAATTTCTTGCAGCGTACGGTAATTTGTAGCCCTTCATTAAATGTCGGGAGTCTGTACGTGCTTCTGGAACATCTGTGACGTAGGTTTGATTCTGTCCAAGCTCTACCGTTTTCTTGGTGAGTTTTTTTTAAGAGCTGCCTAGAGAGGGTAGTTGCTGAGAAATATTTGAACTGACCACCGGAATTCGCGGTACTTCAGTTCGATGGTTTTAGTTTCTTGACAACCAAGTGTGTATGCTGCCATACAGAGTCGACGTGGCAGTCCTGTGTGCGGCCGAAAACAGTCTATCAAATGTTGCGAAGCTTGCCAAGCAGTTCTGTGAAGCAGGTGGAAGGAGGGCGAACATGTTCAAGTGCGTGTCCTTTTCGCATGGTGACTGGCTAACAACCGCACGCATACTTTCCAAGATCAACAGTAAAGCGTGGTATGCGTGACCCGCCTGTGTTACACTGTTCAAAAACCAACAATAAAAAGCTGCATCGTGTGTTCATGCTTTTCATCTAGAGAGCCGGGGTGGGGGTGGGGGGGGGGGGGGGGAGCTAGCGAGTAGGATCCTTTTTCAACGGTTGCAAAATAGTGATTTTGGCTTGGTCCGTTTCTGCTTGACACAGGTACTCAATATATTTATTTTTGTAGCTGGATGCATTTGGACCTTGTTACAAACGACGATGCAAACACTGGTAATTAGGCCACAACAAGCTTCTCCAAGCTGTAGTCCAATCTCCGTAATCAAAGCTTACCTAAACGTAATCGCCGCTTAAAACGAAGAACAGTGTGAACATAGACTGGCTTTGTATTTGTGTTATGCAAAGAACTTTTGTTATTTGGAACCTTGTTTTCGCAACGCAGTGCTAACGGAACCGCAAGCTGAAGCTGTAAATTATATCTTTTTCAGCAAGTGGTAGTGTCTGAAGCGATTTTTTTGCCACACCTATATTATATTAAAAAAATGAATTCTGAAAAAGCGGTGAAATATGCTAAAGTAGACAAAAGTTTGATGTATATTTAATGCATAGCATGTTCAGATCTGGAACGCTTGGTTGAACCAGCATTCACAACATAGACACTCGCAACAAGGACAGCCGAAATATCGAACTCCCTACAATGAACCGCTTGGTAAATTTGGTGTCCCACTGCACGATCAAGCTGTTTTTCTGCCATCTACTGGAGCAGAAGCAACTATCTGTTTGCGTTTATAGGTAGCCGGAACCTTATTGAAATTGAAACTTGTAAAGCTTTTCAATTCATTGGTTGTTTTTGACCACGCCCAAACTAAGGCGCAAACCACGGGGAAAAATAGCCACTGTATATACTCTCACTGAATCGCGCTTAACGTATCTAACAATGTTACGAGGGTGCTGCACCGCTATGCATGGTTCTCAATAAACGATATTTCTGTTGGTCCTAACACAACTTTTTATTCCTTTTAAGTTCCGTTTAACGAGACTCTAACTGCATATATTTGAATGAAATGACAGATGCATGCAATTTTCTAAAAGCCAGATGTTTCTATGAATACTTAGCCAATGTAAAATCAAAACCATTTTGCAAGAACGTGGTCGATCTGACCTTACCTACGCTGTTGTACAAGATTGTGTATGCGGTTTGACTGGGGAAAGATGTTATACGCTGTGTTAAAAGAATAATTGATTATTCCTGCGCCAAAACCATTTTCTTTCAACTCCTTTCAGGGGAACTGTGAAAACATGGATGCACATAAAAGAGTTAGCTGGTATCCATGCCGGAAAGGCGATGCAATTAAACACGCATTCCTGGACTGCAGAGAGGGCGAGTAATTTTGCGAGGTCTTAGAAAAAGTAATTATTAACAGGACTCGCCGCTGAATGGCATGGGGCATCAGGTTTTTGCCTATGGCTTGTGAAAATGACGTACCATTTTATGCCGTCAGGTTCATTCCTCTGTACAACATTTGAAGGAAGCACTTGGTCGATTTTAATGCACATCTTGACATATGCCGAATTCATCAGTATTTCCTAGAACTTGTCGGAAGATTTATTGACCTATGTGTACATCAAAACCCTTTACCAGGATTTCTCAACCCATGGAACTCACTTGCATGATGTAAAGAATTCTGAACTTCCAGGTGACATTTATTATATCGGAATAGGTGACATTTAAGTATATCGCATAACAGTTTTGATATTACTTTATTATGTGCGAAAGCAAAACAGTGAAAATATCACAGTTCGCCATAAAGCCGAATCAGTGAATGCGACAGCAGTACCTTTGAATATTACACGAAGTGTAAGGCTCGTAGCTGTAGCGTCAGCGCAAATTGCAGTACATGTAAGCTGAATAACTAAACACTCGTGGTGTGGCGTCTGTAGACACATTAACAAAGCGAACTTGATGACCACAAGCAACATCGGTTAGAACTACACGGTCTTGTTAGCGTTGTGGTTTGGTTGACAAATTTTAAACAACAGGTAAATACAGTGGAGATGAAATAACGCAGTTGTACTATTAAATAAAGCAGTTGTACTATTGCGCCGACGCGCGCCAATGCGTCGGGGCAATAGTACAACTGCGTACTATTATAGCAAACAATTATTAAAATAATAAAAAAGGTCCTAGGGCCTTTACATTTTATTATAAGATCACATATATTGCCCCTGGAAAAACGTCTTTCCAGCAATGCATTTCAAATAAAATGTGAAGCCGACTTTAAGGGGATCGGTGTAAGCTTGGTCTTTTTAAGTTTGCTTTCCCACGTTCAGTGTTGCAGTGAATGAAGCCTACTTGCCATATGCGAACGATGCGATGCGAACGGGTGTCGATAACGCCATCGCGTTCTACTCTTAAAGGCGAAGCTTAAGCGTCCTCCAAGTTTTGTCAACGCTGTCACTCAGCCTCAGCCGTGGTGTTATATATCTTACACCGTGGCCTTCCCGCAGCGCCACATCTGGACGCCTCCGCCGTTGAGCTGCAATCTGCGCCGTACAAGCAGCAGCACATTGTTTATGCTCCGGAAAGTAGGAACCGGTCTTCGCGCCTAAGCGCTCCCGCCGTGCTTCATTGCGGTTTATGTTTCGCTGGAGCTTTGTAACGGGCGTTATGAAAGCACGTGAGAGCATGTTTGCGCGATGTGCACACCGGGCACGTACACACCGGCACGTACTATTCTAGCCACCGTACCTTGGCTACTAGGTGGGAGAAAACGATGGTATAAACCGACAGGGTCCGCATGGCCTGCGTATTCGGTGCGGCTGTGTTGCACTCCATTCCAGCAAGCAATGTTGTCTAACCTGAGGTCTTAGAATAAAGATTCCTTTGTGCACTAGTCGCTGCGATTGGAACACGAACACGCCTAAACATATTTAGCCCCCTAGCGTACAAATTATGTCGCAAAGGAAAATCGTATCAATACGGTGAGTAATTTTCTTCAGAAGCCATATTAAAAATATGTGCAACATCAGCAATATTGCTGTGTTTTGTTCAGCCATCTTGTCAATCTTCTTTTAGTGGACTGAGGATGAAGAGGCAGTTGATAGCCTGGCTCTTATGCGAACGCACTATTTGATTATGAAGCACGCTGTAATGGTGAACTCAGGTGTGATTTTGACCACTTGGGTTTTTTAACGCGCTTGGAGTGCACGGTACACAGGCGTACTTGCATATCGCCCCAACCGAAATGCAACTGCCATGGACTGCATTTGATGTCGCGATCTCGTGCTTAACAGTGCAACGCTATAACAATTCAGCAACCAAGGCAGCTGAGGTGTATTTGCAGGAAATATTTTAGAGGCACAGAGAACACGAATCATGAAAGGGCATGAAGAACAACGAAGAAAACAAAGGAACAAATAAGAAAGAGAACACTGTGGGACGATCATTAATCACGGCACCCACCTGTCCATCCACTGAAAAACGATATAATTCTCTGTACGAAAGTGTGATGGAAGGCCTGCTAACAAGTTGCTCTTTACAAGCCATTGGTGCTGTTTCAGTGATAATGCTCGTGCGTGCGGTCATCTTTGTACCTATTGACCACAGAACGGGGCATCGACAGATGTTTAGCGATTGCCCTGAGTTGGCTGTGAGCATTCTTTTAGACTGCTTTATTTTTAAGGCGAAGGCGTTACATCTCCCACCGTTCAGTCGACCTTCAAAGTCCTTGAACGAAAACGCGGCGACTGCAAGAAAGGTACAAAAATGGCCGATGGCGTAAAGAGTAAAGACAAAATGCAGGGTTGGCGTAGCGATTTACTACAGCGACCCGGTAATGTGTCTTACCTATATTCAAACGCCCAAGCAACAATTTTGATGATGTGCGGGCCACCGTCGTCCTCGTCTTCTATGAATGAGCCAATTAGGAGGATGAGTAAGGGGGATGACTAAGCGAATTCATGGTGTGAGTCTTTATAGCATCCGTACTTGGGCTTTCGCCTTCAAGTCGTCTTAGGAATAACATAAAAGATTCTGTCAATGTTTGTGCCCAAGAACTCGGCATTCACTTTCCCGAATGGTGTATTATGAAATCTATGTCCAGGATATTTATTTGCGTTTCCTCTGACCACCTCTCCAACGCAAAACACTCGTGAATGTACGTGCGTGATCCTCACGACCAAGTCTGCGTTGCCGTCAGCACTTCATATTGTCACGTAGTAGTGACGCTGAAGTAAACAGTAGTAAAAATGTATCTGACGAAACTGGTTGTTTATTGGGCGAACCTGTGCCCACAAAAGCAAGCTACACTCGAAGCACAACGAAAGCGGCGAACACAGTCGGCGGTCGTCGAACATCTCTTCAGCGGCGAAGCGCGTCGACTTTTATACCTGAGTCATCGAAGGTTCTAGATTAATCCCTGATGCCCGCGTGTCTTCCAGAAAGTTCTAGACAATTCGCGTCGGTCATACAATCAGATAACATAAGCGTCGGTTAAAACAGGCAACGGAAAGAAGCATCGATAACGTTCTAGAAACTTCCGATACAGGCGCGTCCGGCGCCGAGCGATAACGTTTAACACTTGTTAGCCGGTGGAAAGCGGCCACCGGTGAAAGATAAACATGTATACGTGTCAATATGTGGTGAAACGACGACGACGACGACATTGACTACATGTGCGGCGCGTTGCGGAAAGAAGAGAGAGAGCACGAGGTGGCGCGGCCGAGAAAAAAAAAAAGAAGAGGTAGAAGGCACGAGCGCAGCAGAGGCGTTGGAGACGGCGTTCGAAGAGCCAGGGTTCGAGAGGGTTGCTCGGGTGAACCGCTGGGCAACCTCCTGACCAGTTGCGTTCCTGCGGATGTCGGTGACCTGTGCGGCGACTACCTGCCCGCGAGACTGTTCCCGGCTAGTACTGTTCCTGGTCGTCTGATCGCATGCCGATCCTCAACGTTCGAGCCGCCGCCACCGCTAACCCAGCATCGCGGCAAGTCGACCCACTACGCCTTGCTCAGCGACCAAGTCGTCCCACCACGGTCTCCTTCTGAAGACGACGAGGACGTGAGCAAGAACCTTGTAGCGTAGGGACGTAGCATGCATGGGTTATATGTACTTTAGTCACTGTGTGGTGTGTGCGTCGTGCTGTTTGTATAGTGTTTTACAGAGTGCTTAGTTCTAATATATGTTATCTTCAAACCTAAACGTCTACGGCTCCATTCTTCACCCCACCGCACGTCAACAAACGTGACGGTCCGCAATCATCTCACTACACAATATAATCCTCGATAGTTTGCCGGAATGCACCTGCGAGGATTCGCAGACACAAGAGCCGTGCACTCTTTGGAACCACTTCAACCCACTTGCAGCCATGTTCACATAAAAACAAAGCTGAACTCCGGTCCGGCACCATGAAACGGGAGATACGAGACCGTCGAGCTCTAACGCCAGGCATGTAAATGTGCACAAGCTGGCACTCCTGTACGCCACCCTCGAGTAAATAATCAACCCTAGTGGGATGAGACCGTCTGAAAGTCTATGGGCTTCTCCGATTTCCTTAGAGCCAAAAAAAATGACAGCAGATCCACGAGGTGAATGATGATGAGTGGGCGAAGCTCCGGAGGGAATCATCGGATCTCCCGCTTAAGGGGACGCTAGCACAAACGCGTGAGAAACGTGCAGTACTCTCTAGTAAGGGGGAGCGGCCACAGCGTCTTACGCAGCCATTTACACATGCCGGAACGTGCACCGCGTTTGCCGACGCCATCACATGACTGCTGAGAGAGTATACCCCCCGTATTCATAAACGCTCCTCGACTTGAACTTGACTTGCCACCGCTTTGGGCAGCGCGTTCGAAACGCGTTGAAGGTAAGGTGAAGAGGCCACAGCGTCTTACACCAGCTTCTTACACGGGCCGTAACGCGCTAGCACAAACGCGTTAGAAACGCGCTAGAAACGCGGCCTTTCGTTAATGTTGGGTATTTATAGCCATCGTGGTGCGTTTGTCCATGTCCGCTTCGTGGCGTAGTCCACTCTGCTGTTGGATACGACGACATACACATGGAAAGGACCTTTCGAGATGATTCCAGAAACAGAAAAAGTGGCGGCAATAGAAGAAGAATTTGTTTACCATGGCAGTGAAGGGGCGTTGCCCGCTTTACCAGAAGATGAAGCCAATCTTTAGAATTGGCAGATGTTTATGAAGATTGATCGTGAGCAACTGTTGCAAAGATACCCCCGCAGGGGCGTCTGCGTCAGCAGGCGTTTGGTGTGTTGCGACACCACGGACCCGAGCACATGGGGGTTGGACCCTCCCGCGTCTAACCGTGCGCGGCTTAGCCGTGTCCGGGGAAAAGGGGATCCTGGAGGTTGAGCCGAAGCCGGGTGTTTGGACCTTTATGGCCCCCCGGCGGAGGCAACACACCTCTTTGGCCTCGGCTTCACGTAGACGGCACCCACGGACTGACCCACCCGGGGGAAATCGGTAGTTGCCTTTTCCTGTCTCTCTCTCCCTCCAACCTTCGTCTTTCTCTCTCACTTTCCATCTCTCCTGTCTCCTCTTCACTTCGTTTTACTTCCAATTTTCCAGGCAGCAAGTGTTAACCTGGTGTAGTTTATCCAGCCTTGGGTCTATTATATTAGGTTATAGTGGCTTTGTACAGCTGGCGTCTTCGTTGCCTTCGGGTTTCGTAGCGTCCCCATGTTGGGCTCGGTGGTGGGTGGCTGGCGTAGCTACCGAAATTATTGTTCCCTTTATGGCTTTTTCGTCATTCCCCCGACTCCCCGATCGCCCTCTTTCCAAGAGAGGGCGCACCGATGACTCTCTGAAGCTTTTTGTCCAGACCAAAGAAATATACCCGAAGTACCACGTGCTAAGTTGTCAAAACAGTGATAAAACTGCAAGAACACTATCACCATTTGTCGTTGCGAAATGCCTTACTGAGAAACTAGGTCCCGGCTATAAGGTCACAAAAATGGCCAGCGGTGATCTATTGATAGAACTTAATGACAAGAATCAGTTCGAGAAACTGTCCGGACTTGCTGAAATTGGTAATACCCCTGTCTCGATGAACCCCCACCGATCTCTGAACAGTTCACGCGGAGTTATATCAGAACAAGATTTCCTTGACTTGAGTGAAACCGAGCTCCTTGAGGGCTGGAAGGAACAGCATGTGACAAATGTCCAAAGAATTAAGATCAGGCGGGATGACAAAGAGATCCCCACTAAACACCTAATTTTGACGTTTTGCACAAGTACCTTACCAGAATATATTGAAACAGGCTATCTGAAAATCAAACTTAGGCCCTACATTCCAAACCCTCGCCGCTGCTTTAAGTGCCAGCGATTTGGTCACGGCTCTCAAAGCTGCCGGGGCCGTACCACATGTGCAAAGTGTGCGTCGCACGATCATCCTGCTGACAATTGTACTGAGACACTACACTGCGCAAACTGCGACGGTGATCACCCTGCATAATCCCGCTCATGTCCTTCCTGGAAGAGGGAAAAAGAAATAATTACGTTAAAGTTCAAAGAAAACATTTCCTTTCAGGAAGCGCGAAAGCGCATTTCCTTCCTACATATCGCAGGGTATGCTGATGCGGCGCGTAAGGGGGCAACGCCGCAGCAGACTCCGGCATCAGCCCGGCCCACAAAGAGTGTGGCCGCGGCTGTGCCACCAGCCCCCCCCGGCGACAGCAGCCAGTGCTGCTGCGCCATCTCTTAAGGAGGGCCCATCGACCTCTGGGTTGGTGGCCTCCAAGGCCCTGCTTTCTGAGGCAAGGCCTACCCTGAAAACACCCCGCTCGAATGAGCGGAAGTCCAGCGGCTCTCAGGAGTCGATGGACACAACTACAAGTCAGCCGGCGCACCCAGCGCCTCCTGAGCGGCGCGAATCTCGCGACCGCTCCAAGAAAGACAAAACACGGATTACGGGGCCTGGAAAGGCTCCGTAAGCCAATTGGACTCCTCTTGACACACAGCACAAGAAACAAACAATATGGATACACAAATATTACACTGGAACGTGAGAGGTCTTATGCACAACCTCGATGACGTTAAAGAACTTCTACACAAATACAATCCAAAGGTGCTGTGTGTTCAGGAGACACACCTCAAACCAACACAAGGTAACTTCCTCAGGAAATACGCCATTTTCCGGAAAGATCGAGATGACACACTCGCCTCTTCGGGTGGCGTCGCAATCATAGCGAGCAAAGATGTTGCTTGCCAGCAGTTACTTCTCCGAACTCCTCTTGAGGCGATTGCTGTCCGAGCGGTGCTCTTTCAGAAGCTGGTCACTATAATTTCCCTATACATCCCTCCGAATTATGAAATCTCGAGATCAGAATTTCTAAGCTTTATCACTGAACTTCCCCAACCATATATCATTGCTGGAGATCTAAGTGCCCATAGCAGCCTGGGGCGACTCTCGTTGTGACGCGCGAGGGCGCTTAATTGAAAACTTTCTTTTCTGATCTGCTGTGTCCTGGTTAAATAAAAAAGAGCCCACATTCTACAGCGTTGAATGCAACACATACTCATCTATAGATTTAAGCATCGCATCAAGTACACTCATGCCACATCTGGAGTGGAATGTTACCCAAAACCCTTATGGGAGGGACCAGTTCGCCATCATTTTAACATTAACAAAAAGTGACGAAAACTCTCCTCATGGTCCCCAGTGGAAGATTGATTTTGCCGACTGGAAGCAATACAGAGAGCTCGTGCACCCTCCTAACTTGGGATGACATCCTTAATCTTAACATGGACGACGCAGTGGCATATTTCACAGCATTTATTGTGAATATAGCTTCCATATGCATTCCAGAAACACAAGGAAAGCATTCGAAACGACGTGTTCCTTGGTGGAACGGTGACTGTAGGGAAGCACGAAGAAAGCAAAATAAGGCTTGGGGACGCCTTCGTGACTCTCCAACAACAGAAAATCTCATAAACTTTAAGAAAGTAAATAGTGAGGGTCGAAGAACGCGCCGCCGTGCCAAAAGGGAAAGCTGGCAAAAATACATATGAGCCATAAACTCTTACACAGACGGAAAGAAAGCCTGGAACCGACTTAACAAATTAAACGGCCGGCAAACTAATCCTCTGCCATTAGTAAACAACCAGGCAAACACTCTGTAAGACCAGGCTGATTTTCTAGGTGCCCACTTAGAGTACATTTCTAGTTCGGCCCATTACGCAGATACATTTCTACGGTACCAGCGGCAATCAGAGCGATTGCCCCTGGATCAGAAAATAACAAAGAACGAACCTTACAACCGTCCATTCAGCATGGCGGAATTTCAGGCATCACTGAGTTGCTGTAATAAGACAGCGCCAGGAAGAGACAGAATAGCTTATGACATGATCAAACACTTACACCCTGAAGCCCACAAACACTGTCGATATTTAACTCCATATTCTGTGGTGGGTACATCCCGGCTGCCTGGAAAGAGGCAATCATAATTCCCATTCTCAAAGAGGGCAAGGACCCCTCTTCGGCCAGCAGTTATAGGCCTATAGCCCTAACAAGTTGCCCGTGCAAACTCTTTGAGAAAATGACTAACCGGCGCCTGATCCATTTGCTTGAAAGTAACAAAATGCTATATTCCTTACAATGCAGCTTCAGGGAAGCTAGATCCACAGCAGACCACGTTGTCCGCATCGAGACAAATATCCGGGGTGCCTTCGTGCATCAACAGTTTTTCTTGTCGGTGTTCTTAGACATGGAGAAAGCCTATGACACCACATGGAGTTTTAGAATCCTTCGTGATCTGGCAGGAATGGCCGTACGAGGGAACTTCCTGAACGTGATTCAAAGTTATCTCTCGAACAGCACATTCTGTGTTCGCGTTGGTAACGGCTTATCACGTCCATTCACCCAAGAGACTGGTGTACCACAAGGAGGTGTGCTGAGTTGCACTCTATTTGTTGTAAAAATCAATTCTCTCCACAGTGTCATACCACGTACAATGTTTTATTCGGTGTACGTGGATGATGTGCAAATTGGTTACAAATCTTGTAATCTTGCTATCTGCGAGCGACAGGTGCAGCTTGGCCTTAACAAAATTTCCGAATGGGTGGATGAGAATGGATTTAGACTAAACCCACAAAAAAGCACGTGCGTCCGCTTCTCGAACAAAAGAGGTCTGCAACCAGACCCCGTTATTGACCTTAATGGAGAACGGCTATCTGCGAGCCATGAATATAAATTTTTAGGCCTCATCTTATATTCTAAGTTAACGTTTGTCCCTCACCTGAAGTACCTGAAAACAAAGTGCCTGAAGGCTATGAATCTGCTGAAGCTCTTGTCACGCACATCATGGGGAAGCGACAGGAGATGCCTCCTTAGCTTATACAAAAGCCTTGTACGGTCAAGCCTTGACTACGGAGCCATAGTTTATAGCTCTGCAACACCTAGTGCTTTAAAGATGTTAGACCCCGTTCACCATCTGGGTATTCGGCTTGCTACAGGCGCCTTCAGGACTAGCCCTGTAGAAAGCCTGTATGTTGAGTTGGATGAATGGTCCCTGCATTTCCAAAGAGCTTATTTAGGTCTATCTTACTCCCTGAAGGTAAAGGCATATGTAGAACAGCCATGCCATTCCACTATAAGCGACATACCGGCTGCCATGCTGTATCAAAACCGGCCGTCTGTGAGGACTCCTTTGTCCATGCGTCTAGAAGTGTCGGCTGAAGAAACAGGCATACTACTTCAGGAGAATGTCTTAACGGCTCCTAGTTGGCTTCCACCACCTTGGGAGTGGCAGAATATTGAGTGCGATGTCTCTTTCATAGAGATCTCCAAGCACGCACCTGAGACTCATATACGGTCACACTTTCTCGAGCTTCAGGCGAAACTACTCATGTGCAGAATTTTACACAGACGCTTCCAAATCACCTGCTGGTGTTGCTTACGCAGCTCTGGCACCGTCTTTTTTAACATCTGGTGCACTAAATCCACATACAAGTATTTTTACAGCGGAAGCATACGCAATCCTCTTGGCAGTTAAAAGCATAAAGCTAATGAAGGTTACCAAAGCAATTGTGTTCACAGACTCATTGAGCGTCGTTAGAGCTCTAATGAATCTACGAAAACCCAAGGATTCAGTTTTTAACGAACTCTACAGCTGCTTATGCTCAGCCTACATGGGCAATCAAATGGTCATAGTGTGCTGGGTACCTGGCCATAGAGGCATAAAAGGTAATGTAGCTGCAGACGAAAGTGCCACGTCAGTATTTTTTTAATATACAAACACAAACATAGCTATCCCTCCCACAGACCTAAAGCCTTTCCTGCGCCATCAGTTGCGGAGATCTTGGCAAAGGCAGTGGGACAGCGAAGTGTCAAACAAGCTACATATGATCAAACCAAGAATAGGGAAATGGATGTCCAAGAAAATGGCAAGACACAAGGAAGTGCTTCTTTCCAGGTTAAGAATAGGTCATACCTATGGCACACACTCTTACCTCCTTTCTGGAAGCGATCCTCCAAAATGTGATAGGTGTGGAGACACTCTTACAGTCCTCCATGTTCTTGTCCAATGCCCTGAAATAGAAGCCCAGCGTAAAAAGTACTTTTATCTCGCATATGGTGAGCACATGCCTCTTCACCCAGCATTCTTTCTTAGCCATGAGCCGCTTTTCAATTTTAATACAGTCTTAAAATTTTTAGCAGACGTAAACACTTTACAAATCATCTGGCCAGGGTATCTGTAGCACAGCCTCGTCTTGCAGGCTGCAGCTGCAGTGCAAAATTTTGCACAGCACGTGCCTCTCAGCCCTTGATTTCAAGGGACCTCTTGAGGCACTAGTGCTATTGTATACGTTTTAGTACATCATTAATTCGTAACGGAATTTTTATAGTCATAACTCTAATCATTAGTCATTTGCATTATTTTAATATCAATATATTTTACGCAATTTACAGCAACGTTATTTTAGGCCTTTTTACAGCCACGCTACATCAACCATTTATAACTCATATACCACTCTGTTTATAGTACATTGAAAAACCATCACCATTTGTCATGGCGCTCTTTGGCCATATCTGGCCCTTGCGCCAATAAAAACCACATATTATTGTCACACCTCCGGGCACCCAATGCCGTGGGTCTATAATTAGGACGTCCAGTGGATTAGCACGAGGTCACGGGTTCGATTCCCGAAAGTAGCGGCCTTATTCCGATCAAGCGGAAAGCAATAACGTTTCTGCATCGTGCTTTGGGTGCTTCCTTAAAAAAATCCAGGTGGTCAAAATTGCCCCTCACGCCTCCACTATGACGTCCTTGATAAACCACTGCCAAATTTTGGGTCATGATATTTCGCAGTTTAGTTTTATTGCACCACCACAAAAAATATACCTCCCTTCCACTCCGTGAAGATGGTCGAGCAGCGTAGCTGTGTTAGTTACACCGAGTGTTACGTGTGCATATGTTGCAGGTGATGCAATTGGGTAAACACAAGTTAACACAGATCTACAACACGAAATTATATTATATTGAAACGTTGTGAGGCGAGAAGAGGCAGGGACTTCCGAAGCTACTCGACGAGTGTCCAGCTCTCTCGTCGAAACCTGCCGAGCCGCCGCCAGAGGCATCGGCTGTAGTCACGGACACCGCGTGCGTTCGGCGTGAACGCGGGGAAACACGGACGGCGTCGACAGCAGCTCTGCGCGTTGCGTTATCCGGAAAGGCGCGCCGCACAAACATCTTCTCTTATACCCATCGCCTCTCCTCGCGCCCAGCGAGGAGAGTATCATTGGTGGCCTCCTCCCCCCAACGCGCGGCCTCTCATTAGTAGCCTCCTCTCCCAGCGCGCCTCTCGTCCTAGCTTGGCTCGTGACCTGTCCTCCGCCGGCGTGGTCTCACCCTCTACTGGTCACGTTACCTGCGTGAGAACGGCGGACGGACGGATGGACGGCGCAGCCTCGACCTACAACAGCTCCGCTGTTAATAAAAATGAGCGCTAGCGAGTCAGCTGAAATAGCGGATTATACCGCATCATTCATGTAAGCGACATAATTGATCTGAGTGTGTGGTCCGCATCAGAGTTTCCTAGAAAAAACACTAGAGGGAAATGTGGCGCTCGTGTCTACGGGAGGTGCAGACACGATACTTGCGGATTGTGGTTTGTACACTTATATTTCTGAACTTCGTCTTTTGGCTTCAAATGGCTTTGAGACTTGCCTACTGATTATTTTCATCAAAATATTGCACAATGCAGAACAGAATTGGTTGGTGTGCAGATCCACGCCTCAAGCACTAGTTGCCTCAGTAACGCAAACCGACCTCGAAGGCTGTGCCTTTGCTCACTGCATGCGGTGGAAGTGACTGCGCAACCGGAAACACTCTATGATCGTTACGTTTTGGACATCAGCGATTATCCTTGTGCGAAGAGACTTGTTGCCTTCTCCGTAATGCGAAATAGAATTGCTTTGAAATATGGCCGCATAGCTGGAGATAAAGCACAGCAAACAGAATCGCAAGAACGTCCGACAAATCCATGTACAATAATCCTTGAATTTCCCATCTTTCATGTACGACGCCTAGTTCCTTGTGTATTGTTGTTTCTGCTCACGATTTCACTGTCCTTGTTAGCTTTTGCAGTAAATCAGTTGGTATAAGTTATTCATCTTCTGTGCTCATGTTATTTTTTTTGTCCGTCTTAAACTCTGCCGCCCTCGGTAGCTCATTGATCGTAGCGCGAAGTTCCCTCTAGTAGGAAGCTATAAGGCCCGCACATAACCTCGGAGATCGTGCAGCCCGATTTCGGAGGCCATGATCCGCATGTCCATATAATTTTTTTTGCCACAGTGCCCATGGTGAGGACAATGGCGAGCATGACGGCCAGTGAGCCTTCGTTATTGGGCTGCGTCTGGGCTGTGGTCCTGAAGCGAGCTACGTACGTGTGGCGCCAGAAGAAGATGCCGCTCTTCAGCTGGATGCTTCCGCCACTACTGCTCTCGCTGCTTTTCCTCCTCGAGTATGTGAGCCTGCGCGGCAGCGGACACAACGTCGAGCACGTCGGCGACACTGTGAGCTACACTTTCCCCGAAGTAGTGGGACACGCACAGGTGAGTGGCGTGTACAGAGCTCGGATACAAAGTCTAGAGGACAAGCTCGGCGTAAAAACAAAGTCGCAACCGCAAAGGCGCCACCATGTTGCTACGACTCATTTTAACAGCGGAGCTGTTTAAACTCTTGGTGAGGCCGCGTAGTGCGAACAAAAAACTCCGCCTGGCGATGACGTCACCACACATTGCCTAGCAACCACCTCGCTTCGCCTTCTCTCTGTCCGGCCACGCCCCGGCAAGTGTGGAGGCGCAGCTTGGCCGTGACGGCGCCGGGGAGATAAAGCTTGGAGCCGCCGCGACGGCGGTAGAACTCTCGTCGACTCTGTGCCGTGCACATGTTGCCTTGATATAGGACGTTAGGAGAGAGAAGCAGAGCATACGCGCGGCGCACGCTATGCTCGGAAGAGAGAAAGAGAAAATGAGAGAGAAAGAAATTGTAGCAGCACCAACGAGGCAACGCGCCGAGCTGCTGCCAATGCCGTCCGCGTTTCCCCGCGTTCGCGCCGAATGCGCGCGGTGTCCGTGACTCCAGCTGGCGCCTCTGGCGGCGGCTCGGCATCGACCAGCCATGCCCCGGCAAGTGTGGGTTGAAGTGCTCAAGGCGCTCGGCTTGAATATGCTCAAAGCGGTTACTGGAGGGGGCACGTCAAGCCACTGGAAGAACCTAGGTGATCACAAGCTGCGCTGTTGACTCCAGCTTTGCACCACTAGTGCAAACTGTGCACATTATTTTAACAGCGGAGCTGTTTAAGCCAACCGTGAGTCCGTGTGTTGCGTACAAAAAACCTCGCTGAACAATGACGTCACCTGCGTTGCCTAGCAACCACCTGCCACAGCGGCGCCTCGCTTCTCCGCCACCGCGCCAACGATTACGTCACTGCGCGTTGCATAGCGCAGCTTGCAACACCGATACCGCGTTCCAGCAGTGGCGGGTCTGCTGGAAGAAATAACTGACCCAGCATCGCCCAGCCATGTCATTGCTTCGCGCCGCAATTCTTGCTTTACATAGTCATCACAAAACTTTCTGAAGTTTAGCCATGACGTAACACTGATTATAAAGATCACGTCGCCGCGACGGCGACACACACCACTCTCGTAGACTTCGCACTGAGTAAATTTAACATGGAACGGCTGAACTAAGTAGTACAAAACTCCCGATGAACAGTGTTGCCAGGTTTGGCTATATATAGCCAAATCGGGCTACAGGAAAATTTTTTGGCGTCGACTTGGACGAGTTGGCTATGTGGCTATATTTGGGCTACTGAAAATCTGCGACTTGGCTGTGTTTGGGCTATAAGTGACACCCTAATCCACGCTCCAGAGGTGGCTCTGATCGGGTAGAAGCAAATCTCGAAGGCTGTGTTTTAGCTCGCTGAGCCGTTCTCGTGGCTGCGCGTGTGTGCGTGCGCGAAATAACCCCCCCTCCCCCCCCCCCCCCCCCCCGCTTTTCCTTACCTCCCTGCGCCGTTGTCTGGGCCGGTGGCTTTCATCTTTTATGCACTTAAACTGACACCCTGCTTGACCGTTAGGCACCCGATCCCTGGGCATCGGGATGAACCTGGGAGTAGTGTGTTTTTCACAGTACACTGTACTAACATGGCTATGCTCAGGAAGGTCGAGCAATAACATAGGGTCGAGGCCGTCGGGCGATCGTGACACCGACATGAATGAAGGGAAGCATGGGTGGGTGACACGCTCCAGTGTGTTCCCCATCCAATCGGGAGGACCTTGGCACGGAGCCAGTCCATCGGAAGGGTGGCTGTTTGAAGCGACGCTACAAAAATTGCATGCAAGAAAGGAGTTATCTGTTCTGCGTAACGCCGAAGAAAAACATTTGAAAGATTGTCAGAACCTGGAGATTTTTTAACGTCAATCTGTAGCAATAAATTAAGTATTCCTTCTTGAGTTACGACTACTTCAGACATTGATAACGGGGGATCCGTCATAGTTTCACGTTCTGTAATCGCAGGGGTACGTGTAAAAACGGACTGAAATATATCTGTTAAATGTGTTGGCGACAGTGTGAGCTTCACCAGTTATAATTCCATTTACGTCGATCTGAGTCACGTGGTCCTCAGGCCTGGATAGGTAGCGCCAAAACTTTTGTGGGTATTGTGTCATAAAATTTATTAGTGTCGTTGAAAATAAAACATCTCTTGCCTTCCTTAAAGCAGTTTTGAGCTCACCAGAAAGTCGGCCAATATCTTCAGAATTACGTTTTTTCTTCCGCATCCTTTGTAGTTTTCTTTTTAGGTGGATCACACTACGCGTAATCCATGGGTTTCTGCGTTTTGTACGTTTCAGTCGCGTAGGAACGAACGTTCCCTCAAAATGTGTTATTATATGTCTTTCAGTTTAAGCCATAGATTATTCACAGTACCATAACTTTCAATGGAAAAGGTTTCTAACGCTACTTCAAGGTAGTCGATGGTGCTGACATCGTCAGCTCTATTGTAGTTTTTAACAGCTACACGTGATTCAGGAATTGGTCCGCTAGCGCCGATAGTAACTGTTCGCAGCAGCAGTTTATGATCTGATATGCCCTCTTCGAGTGTGATGTCGGATGTTAATGATTGAAGACAAATGCAAGGTCTAGTATTGAATATGTTTGCCCTTGAATGCGCGTTCGCTCTGACAAGCTGAGATAACGAAAAACTAAACGCTATGTTCAAAAGCAGTTTACAACTACTAACATATCTACTACCGGCTGTCAACGTGCTCCAATCAATAGTCGCGAGGTTAAAATCACCAGTAAGAATTAGTTTAGTACGATCTTTCAACCTGCCACAAAGGAAGTCGTGAATTTTCATTATGTAGTCGTCAGACGCGTTGGGTTTCCTATAAATACCATCAATCAGCACGGGTGACTCATGGACATATACAGTGCACCACACACTTTATGAGGCTTTCAAAGATAGCGTATATGTTAGCAGTGCTGGTGCTGTTGGCGCCACTCACAATACGTCACTGGTGGCTATAAAGTGCGAACGCTCCCATAGAGTCCAGTCGTCGAATTGACTGTAACGAACTAGGCGGCTGGCATTAAAACTGAATGACACTTCCGCTTTCAATTTTGGACGCACGTTTCGAACGCTAGCTGGTACGCGTTACGCCGGCTGCGCTGATCGGCATTTGTGTTTAGTGGCATGAGCATTTTGTGACACTCTTGTTTCTTGCGCAGCACTTAGGGTTCACCTCCTGTGACGACCGGGAGCGAAATTCTGAAAAAAAATTTTTTTTAATAGTTCAGTACGAAATTCATAGGTTTCATTATAGATATGATATCAGAGCATACGTTTAGTTACAAGTTGAGTTACTGAAGTGCCTGGAGTTATTAGAATCAATTACCTGAGACGACGGGGGACGAAATACAAAATAAATCAGAAGAAAACAGAAAAATAGTAAAGTACAAAATTTATGGGTTTCATTATAGATATTATACCATAGCATAATTTAGTTACAAATTTAGTTACTGAAGTACCTGCAATATTTAGAAATAATTAGAAATCACTGATTTCCGTACACCAATGCGCGGAACACAAACTTTGAGGTGTGAGTGCCACTGCGAGAGTCCAAGATTAGGGTCGCCTACAGTTTCTTGTTTCTACTGATCAACTGCACGCTATCATTGGGAGAAATCGTTTTTTTTTATTTAGGAAAATGAGTGCGAGCGATCCTACACGCCTCGATTGAAACTGTCCACTGTACATCGTGCAATTGCATAAAGTAGACGGAAAACACCTTGTGAAATCAGTAAATGTTTATTTTGATTTATATCAATGCTCGTTCCGGTCTTTCTTCCTGGGCATACTTTAAGCGCCTATTGGTTTTATGAAACTTAATACAACTTGTCAATTTCCACCGTACCGATTTGCCACTGAAGTACTCTACATGGCTAATGCTGTGGGTGGGTGACTCACCTTGCCAGGTATAATGTAGCCTAGCCAACCTCTCTGATTGGTCAGGATTGACAGCGTGCCTAATATACGCACGGTGGCAGGATTCGCGTCCGCAAGGGGCCGGACGCACCAGGATTTCTCCCTTTCCACGTTCCTATTGTGCTTGTTTAGCGTTCGCTGAGGAGCCGTTTTCTATCAAACCTCCGAGCTCCTAGGAGTCTCCTCCTTCCTATAGCTGTCATGCTTTCCACCCTTCCTCATCTTCTAATTCTTCCCCACACCGCTGGCCGATGTTCAGGTGTCAGCCGCGCGCTTTACAGTGACGATGAGGTCAACAGGCTTTCCTCCAATCAATCAAGCAATAAATCAGTTAATCAATCATTCAATCTCAATCCATTCATGCTGCAGGGATTTTTCATGGTGGACAAGGACGAGGCATTCAGTGAGCAGTGGTTGCACCCTCTGATCTTTAAGCCGGAGCAATTCTACATCGTGAATTTGGACCCGGAGATGGACGTCACCGCGTCTCTGCTCAGCGTGGCAAAGGCGACGCTGCGCAAATACGTCTTCAATATCCACTTCGGTGTGCAGATGACGAAGAAGGCAGGGTGAGTATCAGGTGGTCGTGGAGTCACCTGTCGTGTATTTTGTATGGTGTAGAGAAGCGTTTTGAATGGATATCATGATACGCAGTAGTGTGCTTCTAAATGGGACAGGAAAAATACCCGATGGTAAAATAAGAGGCAATGGCAGATTTTCAGCGTACAACATGAACACCCACTTGACGCTGCTACTGTCTTCATGTCTGTGTTTCTGCGTGCGTGTGCTTATCAGGTAGGGGAGAGCTGTGAAGCACTGTTTATGAAAGCAGGGTTCTACGAAAGGCCTGTCTGGCAGCATGCAGGACAAGACTACGGCAAAGGCGACATGCGAGGTGTCGTGCGGGGCAGTTAAGTCGTGCTTAGTCTCCCCAGAAAATATGAGCAACAGTGATGTCTCGATCCTGGCACGAGAGAGAGTCACCTCCAGGGTACGTAAGTATGGACGAAAGCAAGACATCAGACGCAAACAGGCGCTAGCTAACTAGTCCAAGCGTCTATCCTGGTCAGCATATCCCTGGTTATAGCATGTGCGTACCTGCTTCGCTATGGCTTTCTAAAGCTGTCCGCTCATCTGCACCTGACCGATGCTGGTGAAGGTGCGCTTGCATCTCTGGTCAGCTGCTATTGCCAAGAAGTGCCCAGTTGCGGGTAAAACGCGACCGCGTCAGCCAAACTTCCTCTGCGCCCCACCCAGAGACCGTACCGCCTTTGCCGAGCCGAATTCGCATGCCCACACAAGACCTCAGTAAAAACTCGCCGCACTATTGCGGAGGGCACGACTGATCAACTGTAAAACCTCATCCACCAGTGAGGCATGAGGAGCGCTCAAGGGGGTCGTGCAAAGGCTATTCATTCCAGTCATTCGCTCTACTCATACCAGCAACAAATCCTCCCTGCCCTCCCGCTTTTAGCCTTCAATCACCTCCTTCCCCGGACAGGTTTATTCTCGCCAATCCGTAGCAATACTAGAGCTACCGGGTAGGCGACACGCAGAAATGCATGAAAAAGTTCACCAGTGGAGCACTGGACTGAGAGCTCCTCAACCTAGTGACATTTTGGAGAATATTCAATCACTCGATCACTCGCACATTAATACGTCTTGAGGCTAGCACTGACACCATAGCGGCTGACTGGTATTAGACCATGCTCACATAAACACGATACAACGTAAACGTAGTTGGAACATGGTCAGACAAGCGCTTAGTCAGGTTTGAAGTGAAAGCCTAATGCTTCAGAAGAAGCTAGGTTTTATTATTCATAAAAGGCTCAATATACAACGTGTCGTATGACAACATTTTGATGGGAAAGCTTTCTTGACACATGTTCTGCCTGTCGAAGGTTTGCTTTCTGCTCAGTATTTAGCTAAGTAACTTGGCCTATAAACGCCTGGTTTTTTCGTGCGATAATGGCGACTGCTCTCATGTGACGGACAAACCGCTCACATTGAGCTATACTTCGTGTCCTTGCGAGACCGCAAAGTCCTTGTTTGTGATTAGTCCTCTCTTCAGTCCGCTCAAGGATCTGATCGCTTATTGCTTATGGCATATTGCAAACGCACCAAGTTCCCATGGCGCGGTCATATGGCCGAGACTGCCGTGAAAATGCATTAAAATTCGTGTGCAGCTTCCTCCGCAGGTGAAGTTGGAACCGCAGGTTGTGCTACATGATCTGCGTAGGCGACCGCTATAGTACTCTATTATAACGATTAGGCTTGCTCCATATATATATATATATATATATATATATATATATATATATATATATATATATATATATATATATATATATATATATATATAGGTGAGGTCATTCTGATGTACCCGAACTCGCCTATTGCGCAATTAATCTAACATTTATGACGTGTTCGCTATATACGGTTTTATTAATTGCAATGGAGACAATAGGCTAGGAAAGTAGTCCGTTATTGAAAAGAAATATACGCGCAGGTGAAGAGCAAGATTTGCCCTCGCCCTAAAATGTTCCTCAGCGAAACTAAGAATGGCGTTCTCAATGCCAGATATTGTGAACACCTGCTCCACTCATATTCCCTCGAAGTCGGCACAATACCGGTACAACAGATCAACCGCAAAAATAAGCCACGAAGCATGGAGCGACGCGGGAAGCCCCAAGTTTGGTATATCCAATCCTCAGTTTATTATGAGGGAGTCATTTGACAATAATATCGGTCACTGAGTTCCGCATGTTCGTTATGGAGAATAATTCGCTCTATCCGGGTTTGTCATAAACAGGCTTGACAGTTGCGCTTTTATTATTAACGATGTTCGCAGGAACGTGCTTTGGTACAACGGCCAGATCCAGCACGCAGCACCACTGGTGCTGAGACTGTACAACACGGCCCGGTTGCGCAACGTCACAAAGGTGGCCACGGCCGAGTTCAAATTCGACGTGACGTCACACGGCTTGGAGGACGTGCACATGACGGAAGGTGGCCGTCGCAATGAGGCCGGCAACACCGGCAGTAGTGGAAGGCAGTACCGCACGGTGTTGCCGAAAGTCTTGCGGTCCATCTTCTTTCCGCTCGTGTCTAGCCTCATGTGCAGCAACTTCGTGATCTTCCCGACTGCCGAGAGGGCACTTGGGGTGCGTGTACACCATCTGCGTGCACTGCTTCACCAACTTCTGCCAAACTCGCGCTGGCATGGTCACTGAAATTCTAGTGGAGAGCGAAGCGTAAGAACTGTGCACACTGTAGTGTAGCCGGAAAACGCAAGACGAAAATGAGACAGCCACATGGCGCTGCTTATCACCACAGGGTTTTATTGCACGTGGTCAATATACATTGTGCAAGAAAAAAATAAAGGATGACTAACAGGGTAATATGGTAAAGTCATGTTTCACTGAACGCTTTTGAAGGAAGAACGGAGGCCCTTGTTTTTTCTTCTTTTTTTTCCGTTAGGGTGACAGACAGGGCAGCTGACGAAGTGGCTATTTCTGGTAATGCTTGAGTTTTCAATAGCCTGTTTAGTAACCTTACCCACATTCTTGGCCAGTGGTTGAGTGTTACTGAACAAAGCATTGTAACCACAGAACTCACAATGTGTGAACAGATGACCTGTCATACACGTTAAGTTTGTTAAGATTATTGTAGTGTTCTCCTTATCGTGCGACCTTGCGTGTTCTAGGCACCCTACACTGTGCATAGTGCCTTAAAACGTAATTCCGTTTTATTGTAGAAGAAGAAAGTTGGTTTGAGTGGAATTGCGTGCAAAGGGAACAAAACTCTCTAGGGCTGCATAAAGTAACGTAGTGTGAGAAGATTGTGAAGGAAGAAGAGATTGTGAAGTTTGTAGGCATGAGGATAGAAACTGTTTGGAGATGGTAAAGGCAAATAGAAATAGATGGAAGGGGCCTTTGTCTTGCAGTTACTACAGACTGATGATGATGATCGTGCATTGAGTTGCATTGTCTAAAGATGTTTTCCGTGGGTAGTTGTCTTATATGAAGGGAGCGCTAAACTTGGTCTCTTCTGAGATGAGAATAGAATTAACAGTGACGTGTGGCCGTGTCACTGTTAAACTGCCCCGTTGATTTGGTGCCGTAGTAATTTTTAATTCATGGCAGAGCAACAAATTCTCATCGCTGCCCCTCAACAACTCACCCTGGACGCATCGTGGGTGCAATAGCGAGCCCTTAAATTTCTTGCTCATATTCGGTGACGAACCGTAACTGCCGAGGCTTTTGTGATGCCTTTGTCAGACCTTAAGACATTACTGGAACGTAAGAGTAAACAGCGCAAACTAGATGAATAGACTAACACAGTCTCTTCGCGAGTGAGCATCTGACTTGCTTCCAGTGTTCCTGTGCTCTAAAGTACTAAGCGGGAGTCGCTCTCGAGCAGCGAAAATCAATGTAAGAGGTGCGGCGAGGAACAACCCCTTGGCAGAAGTTTCTTACGCTGAAGAGAATCTCGCTCGTTCTAGAGATACCAGACGCTCGATCATCAACGATGCCACATATCGACCGCCACCTTGGCGCGGATTGGTCATTTCGCAGGTCAAGCACCTGCACATGATTGCCGGCATGAGTCCACTGCTCTACTGGCTGACTAACTTCGCCTTCGATTTCATGTTCTACATGGGAACCGCCATGATCGTGCTGCTTCCACTGCCTCTCGTTCCCTACACGGCGCTCGACGTCGAGGACTATAGTGAGTTCTCCCTCCACATCTTGCGCGGCGGTTTCACATGACCCCTAACAAGAGCGCGAAGTAGAAAGCTGCAGTAGACGCTATTGACTTCATACTTTGGGAATTCTAGGAAAGTCAGTACGATTCAGTACGCTTTTTTATTGATGCGAAAGCACTATATGTCCTATGAGGCTGGAAAGCCGATGTTGTTCGCAACGACCAGTGTACCAAAAATGGCAGACGGTGAAAACAGTGAAATCATGTCCAAAAAGGCTCAGATTGACGTAGAATTTCTCAGGCAGGTTCCTGTAAATGCTGTAAATTAATAGATTTGAAAAGAGAGTTCGATAAATTTCGGTCTGGTTGGGAATCGAACCCTGGACAGCAAGGAGCAGACGAGAACACTTCACCCGACGGCACGGCGCCTCCACGTTCCCGGATGCGTGCGCCCTTGCACACGTCCCGTCGCAGTCACTCACTAAAGGTGTGGCCTAGTACGTGCGTCAGTGTGCACGTGACGACGCAGCCAATAGGGAGGAGGTGGCGCCGCGTCATGGGTATATCAAATGAGTGTTTAAAAAGAATCATCGCCCCTTCCACTCCGTGAAGACGGTCGAACATCGAAGCTGTATTAGTTACAACACGCGGGAAGAAACATTTCACCAAAGCGACTATAATGCTGTGCATTCACACACGTAAGAAGTCTTAAGTGTCTGCCGAATTTTTGTTCGTGTTGTATGTTACTGACATTGTTAATGTTGTCAAGCCAAAAGTACAAATACGACTATTTATGTACGATCGCTCTACGTTTAATGAAATCACTTGCATTAGCGACCACAATGACCTAAATGACAGCCTGAATGACATTCTGGATTGGTGCAAGGAATGGTGGTTCACCCTTAATGTAGAAAGAGTTTTATTGCGAACACCATTGGCGTCAACTGGAGGTTCCGTATAGGTGTGTTCAGGTATGTGTATGCTGTATGTCATGTCATGCGGTATATTGGTTTATATTGCACGCCATTGTATCAGTAAAATTGCTCATACCAAGTCTTACGTTTTTGCCGAAATTATTCCTCATAATTTTGACAACGACATCCCACAAACAAATGCCTTGAAACTTACCATCGACAGCGCATGCATTTTGTCTTGCATCTTGTCAGACATAAATATTAAAAGTGCGAAGCAATAAGAGCTGAAACCTTAAAATGTTTTAACTGATTAGCGTGGCTGTGCACGACCTCCGGAATTGGCCCAGGAAAGAGAGTTGAAGCATACCCGACACGAAAAAGAAGTGGTAAAGTCGCTAGGAAAGAAGTTGGCTTTAATCATTACAAAAAAAAAAGTGGCAAGCTTGCACTACTGGTGCAAGACTGGAGTAAACAGCGGAGCTGGTGATCGACCTAGCCTCTTTCAGGTTTTACTAGGCTTGGCTAAGTGTTGCTAGGAAATGCTAAGTGCTGATAGGCATGGCATACCGAATCGGTTCGCCGCCGAAGCACAGATTCTCGCTTGGCAGCGCGACGCGCTTCAAGATGAGCAGCGGCTTCTTCGGGCGTCCAGATTTTCTTTTGTCGTCCCATGCGAAGACTACATGTAATCGCCACATAGTGAATGAGAATTCTGCCACCGTCGCGGCGTCTCCGAGCTTTATCTCCCCGGTGACGTCATGGCCAAGCTGCACCTCCACACTTGCCGGGGAGTGGCTGGCAAAAACCTGCCGAGCACCGCCAGAGGCGCCTGCTGCAGTCACGGAATCCACGCGCGTTCGGCACGAACGCGAGGAAACGGGGAAACGTGGACGGCGTCGGCTGCAGGTCTACGTGTTGCCTCGTTGGTGCTGCCACAATTCCTTTCTCTCTCTCGCTCTCATTTTCTCTCTCTCTCTCTCTTCCGAGCTTAGCGCGTGCCGCGCTCATGCTCTCTTTCCTCTCGTTAACGTCCCAGTAGTAGTAGTAGTAGAGGTTCGGGGTGGGAAAAGATGCATATTTCTGCAGCCCTTATAGGGAGCACGGCTCAGCATCTGAGGGGAGGGGAATGGGGGGGAGAAAGAAGGAAATAGTGGGAGAAGGGTGGAAGGGAGAGGGCAGTCGTCCTCGTCTCGGGCAGGGTGTCCCTACAGCCGGTCAGCCAGCATAGTGTCCGCAAGGTAGCCGAGGACCACCTTGAATACTTGGCTGGGATTGCGGGCTGGATGCAGCAGGTCCGTGCTGGTACCAGAAGGTAGGCCCATGCGGCGGAGTTGAGCCACCATGGTGTTGCGGTGTTGGTCGAGTGCGGGGCAGGAACATAGGAGGTGCTCCAGTGTTTAGTCTGCCCCGCACATGAGCAGGCTGGGGAGTCTGCTCTTCCCAGGCGGAAGCTTCGGGCGGCTGTCCAGCAGCAGCCAATCCGAAGGCGTAGTAGGAGTGATCTCTCCCTTCTGGTCAGTCCCCTGTCAGGCAGCTGTGTCGGAGGGCTCCGCCTTGCCACGCGTGCGTCGGGGTGGCAGCTCAGCAGCAGTCGTTGCAAGGTGCTCCTGGAGTAGTCCGATGACACGACCGCCTGGCTGGGTGCCGTGTCCGTGCCGTGTGCCTCCTTGGCCAAGGCATCTGCCTCTTCATTGCCCGGGATCCCCACGTGAGCAGGTACCCAGTGCAAAGAGACATCAGTACCACTGGCACGGAGGGCGTGAAGCTTCGTCACCAGGAGGGCTGCACTGAAGCCAGCCCTCTCCGGGAGGCACACAGCCTGGAGAGCAGCTCGCGAGTCGCTGGCCACTGCGACCGGTACCCCAGGAGGCTCGGCTGCCAGCAGGTCTGCGGCCAGGTGGAGGCCCGCCATCTCAGCAGCGGTGGAGCTGGCCGAGAAGGGAAGTCGACAGGTCGATGCCCTGCCGAGCGCATGGGCCACACAGGCTGCAGTGGCTGAGCCGCTGTCGGGGAGGACGGAGCCATCCGTGAAGACGAGCAATCTCCCCGCCAGCTCTTCCTCCAGCTTGGAGGTAGCCACCTGAAGGAGTACGCAGCTGGATGATCGCCGCTTGCTGTGTCCTTCAAGCGAGGTGGTGATGACCAGGGGCCTCTCGTGTGGTGGCGGGAGTCGTGGTGCGGGGGGTACCTGGCCGACCACTGCCAGGTAACGTCCCAGGTCAAGGCAACGAATGCACGGCACCGAGAGGAGGCGAAGCACACGCCGCCCGGCGAGGTGGTTGCTAGGCAACACTCTCGCTCGGCGAGGTTCTTTTTTTTTCATTCAGAAGACACATTACTCCCGGCTTAAACAGCTCCGCTGTTAAAAATGAAATTGCCGGATGGCAGGATTCAAATTGAGAACTCGTGGCACAACAGCTCATTTTTATGTAGTGAGCTTACGTTTACTTCAATTCATATTGCCGCTACACCTACGAGTCTTACACTTCGCGTAATATTCTAACATAGTTGCTATTGCATTGATTCTTTCGCCATTATGGTGAAGCTATGATATATTTTTAGAGATACCTGATCTATAATTTTGTAATTAGGCAATTTCAGCATCTACTTGAAGACGTTTGATTTGCGGGGCGGAATTGTTGAGCAGTGTTGGTAACTTAGCGAAAAAAAAAACGCTAAATTTAGCGAGTCTTCAGTCATCTTAACGACAACTGAGCAATTCCAAATTTTTGGTGAGTTGAATTGCTTTTCTCTTTCAAGAAGTCACGCCGTAGCATCTTCCACAGAGTGTTCAATAAAACGACGTTAGCTACAATGCCTCTGACCGAAAGTTCACACTTTACTGGCTTTGTTCTAAGTTAAACTGTAGCTCTGTGACACAATCGGCACGCATACGGTACAGTTGCATAGTACGTGCAAGTTGCCGTTTGCTTGTCGTCGACATTTGGTCACATGAAAAGAAGGAAAAAAAAAAAACTCGCCATCAACACATACGTTTGATATTTCGCATATTTATATATCTTTGTTGCTTTCTTCAAACATTATAAAACCAAAACATTACAGAAACGTCTTCATCGCCGTACAAAGCATTCACACTGGCAAATCAACTTCAAAAACGTGGCTTAGAACGAAAATGTCTAAAGTTACTCGAAGCCATTTGGACTTTCCCGTGCTGGCCAAACTCCCATGGCATGTGGTGGCGCCAGCAGACAGAGGCGCTGCATCTTGCCAGTGTTGCCAGGTCGGTCAAGGCGGCGTAGCCCAAAGTTCGAGAAAGTGTAGCCCAAATATAGTAAACACAAAAAGAAAGCAAAATATTTCGTAGCCAAATATAGCCATTTTTATTTGCCGTTTAATTTGTATATAAATTCACATTCAACTACGGCAATCCCTTTTTGCACAACCCGTTCTAACCAAATGTCCTTGCCGCCGTGACAGTCGACATCAAGCTTGCACACAGAATACTTTTTTGATTGGCCCCGGAAGCTCTCAAGTTCCAGCGAATCGCTGCACAGGGCGAAATCATAATGTTTTTATTAGGGATCCTACACACAAGCGCTGTAGGCTCCCTAGTTTTTATTTTATGACAGATAGTACTAAGTTACTCTTTTTTTAGTTATATATAGTAATATTAACTACAAACTCTGCTTTTTAGCTCACGTGGACGCAAACTAATGTTCAGAATTATTGAGCACTCACGTGACATCCCTGCCTACGGCATATAAAACTTCATTTGTCCAGCGGTCTACGACGGTGACGCGCCCACGGCTTCTTTTTTATGAGCCAAAACCAGTGTTTCGCAGTATGATATCTCGCGTTATTTGTCTCATCATCCTATCTTGTTTTCTCGTTAATTAGCTTGGCCCGGGTTACCTGGGACACACTGTATATAGTTTCCATTTACATCAACCTGACCGCCATCTTAGCTCTCTAGCACGCCAAGAACACGCGTTAAAAAGAAGTGAAAGACAACAGATGCCGCTCGCTGTCTCAATCAATGTAAGCGAAGCTTTAAACGGTTGCTGTGCAAACGGCACTCCAGTGTAAGAAGCGCGCAGTCGTTTGCGGCGACGAGCACGTCCCGAACGTAACTCGCTCGAAATGGCAAAAGCCGCGACGGCTCACAACGGGCAAAGGTAAGCGACAAATTGATAACAGTGGTAAAACTGTGAAAACCGGGTGAAAAAGCAAACCATGTTGATATACATACCTCACCTGCTAAGCTAACACACTGGGCGATGTTCATGTGACGTGGCGCACTGATGGCATCGTGGCAAACATGTTTCAATATTACCACAATAAGTACTTGCATTTGTCACGTTACGGGCAAACTATATGTAAGTAAATGCACCAGGACCCACTTTGGGCTCGCGGTCTTTCTCCCATTCTTTTTATACTTTCTCGCATACTTGGCCTACTTTCCCATGGTTCGATTCTCCTCTCCGAGGAGGATTCGATCTTAAGTCTAACCTATGGAAATGAACCTCTAATGTAAGCGCTAACAAAAACTCATCTCGCAGGAAAAGGAAAATGGCAGTAAAGCTTAGCGTGAGAAACGTGAAGCAGGTCGAAAGCCGTGCCCAACGCGATAGTTCACCAAGAAGCCATGGCCATGAACACATCGCAGCGTTTCATGTACACGTCATTCTTTCATGTCGGCACCACGATCGCCGGACCCTATTTTATTGCTCTCTGAGCATAGCGATGTTAGTACGGTGTACTGTGAAAAACCCTCTAATCCAGGATCATCCCGATGCCCTGGGATTGGGTGTCTCACTGTAAGCGCGATGTAAGTTTAAGTGCAACAAAGACCAAAGCCACCGGCTCAGACAATGGCGCAGAGAATGGAGGGGCAGGGGCATGGAGGACATTTCGCAGCACGCACACACGCACAGGCGCGCTGCCGGCTCAGCCAGCTAAACCATAGCCTTCAAGATTTGTTTCTACTCGATCAGATCCCCTCTGGAGCGTTGATTAGGGCGCCACTTATAGCCCAAACAAAGCCAAGTCGCAGGTTTTCAGTAGCCCAAATATAGCCACATAGCCAACGCGTCCAAGTCGACGCCAAATTTTTTTCCCTGTAGCCCAATTTGGCTATATATAGCCAAACCTGGCAACACTGCATCTTGCTTTAGATATCTGAATACGAAACTACCTGCCCCCGATCTACTTCCTCACTAATAGACGTGCGGGCGGCATATCGTGTTGTGTGTGAAAGCATACCAGCCTTGATACGCACATTGGCTCATAATTCTATATGCCGATGCGGCAATTTCGATCCGCGCTTCCGTCCAATTAATTTTACAATCCCACACAATTTCCACTGTACTTTGTTTCGAAATTATCTCGCAGAGTTGATATTTGTGCTGAACCTGCTCCACGGCTACGCTGTGCTTCCGGGAATTTACATCTGCTCCTTCTTGTACGACAACCCTGGCTCGGCGTACTCGACGCTCGTCATTGTCATGTTCACCATATGTAAGTGACCGCTGCGCAACCGACTCTTTAGTCGGTAAAGCAGTCGCCCATATTGTTCCTACACGCACTGGCCACAAGGATAGGGACTGCCATATTATATTGGAAATGGAATGTTTTCGGAGTAAATAACCACAACGCACTGCTAATATAGATTCTGTTTACACGAATAACTAAAATAAACCTAAATGCTAATTTAATTCTGTTGGGCTATTTAGGTTTTTCAGATTATTAGCTCCCGAACACCTTTAACTCACAGTGGATGAATGCGTGTTAGAGTTAGTCCACAAAAGTAATGTGCATGTGTTGTAGCTGTTGGAGTTCACGTCTTTTTGGTATTCCAGCCGGCCCGACAAAACGTTCGGAGCTGTGTTTCAAACACAGTGGTGGCTAGGAAAACGTAGTGCGACCGGAAAGTCAGGCGCCGTAGTGGCTGCGTCAAAAATCATTGTCTATTCTGACGCTACCGCCCAAGGAGTGAGTGCGCCAAACGCACGGAGAGCGAAGTACGTTCCTGCAGATAGCGCCAGCAGAGTGATTTGAAGTATGTCATCGGTGACTTTTGTTGCAACCCCCTTCGCCCCCCCCCCCTTCCTTATAAGAAGATGATAAAAATTAGGAAGTAGCTCAAAAACAGTATCTTCATGCTAAATTTTAAAGTAGGCGTTATTATTATCGCTGGTTAACTGTTAATTGTAAACCGTACATAACACGTGGTCGGGAGATCGTTCCGGATTTCCAGAGTGGTCTCGCAAACCTTTTCCTACCTTCGCGGCGTCAACTCGCGGACGACAAATTGCTTGACAAAAGTTGACACTTTAAACATTTCAGAGCATTATTCTGATAGCCTAAATGCGATGCAATGTTCGGCTTTAGTGCTCCTTTAGGCTCCACAACCCTGTTTCATCTCCCAACAGCATCGGCGGGTTGCCTGGGCTCGGTCTTCCTGGAGCATCACTTTGAAGACGCGAGCGCCACTGGGCTCGCCGCGATCCTCGACGGGGCGCTGCAGATACTGCGGCTGCTGCCGTCTTACTCGTACTCTCGGGGCATGACCAAGATCATCCAGCTGGCGAGAGAGAACGCCCTCTGTCGGTCGGGAGGCCTGCTACTCGAGAGCCGCTGCCAGGCCAAGGGGACCAATGGCAGGCTGTCGCTGCTGCGATGCTGCATGCGTAAGTCTCCAGTCGCTCCTCTTCTGGACTGATGGTTCAATAAACCGGAGAGAAAAAAATAAAGGAAGCGTGCGGGGGGGGGGGGGGGGGGGGGGTTGTGGACAAAGATGTCTTAGATGTGGAAAAGAGAAATGTGTGTGCGCACCGTAACTGCTGCACTAGCTGCTTCACTAACTGCTTCACTAGCTGAGGAGCCTTGCAGGCTCCTCAGCCATTCCCCGCGCCTTCAAATTTCGAATCCGCGACGCCATTTTGCCTATTCCTACGGCCTCCATGTATCGTCTACTTGTCACTTATCGTCGTGTTATTGGCAGCCTCGGTCTTTTCAGTAAGCTTTGGTGTGCAGCTCACTGTATCGTGGACCTTACATTGTACACCGCACGCATACACCACAATGGATCGGCCATTCACTTCAAGTTTCACACCCACATTCCAACACTGAGACCTTTCCAGTCTGATTTTTTTACGGGTAGCATAAGACTGGAACGGCCTTACCTACCAAGTGCTATCTATCAATATAGCAATGATGCTTTTGCACAAGCTAACAGAACTTGTATTTCAATAAACAACATCTAACCCACATCCCTTAGCTATAATACGCCTAACTCTAGAGCGCTTAAGAAAATAAAACTCAATAGTAAAGCGAACAAGTAAGGGGCATCGAGATATTGTGGTGATGATTAGGTATGAAAGAAAGGAGCTCGGAGGGTAGACATGAACGCGAAGGGGAGTTCTGAAGACCTAGTGGCCCTGCTTTTTTGGTGACATCGCGTGCTGTCGCGCTGCGTGATCCCAGTGCCACCTACGGATGTCGCTAGATGTTTATGTGCGCGAGCCCGGCATTTGGTTGTTCTTGCGAGCAAGAGAAGGGCTGCCGTTGTTTCTTTCAATTGCGAGCCCCAGATTGCGCAATGACGTCAAGGCCGATTTACGGCGCGCCGCGCCGTGTCATGCACACACCTGTGAGTGCATTGGCATTGTAAGCACGTTGCGGAAAAGCATTTTGAAGTTGACAGCAGCGTGAGAGCCCCAAATCTACACTCGTTTTGATAGATAGCAGGCGATGGTGCGGAAGGTTCGCATGCAGTGGGCTTTAACGCGACAGCATTAAGGACCCCGTGTCGCAGAAAATCCGGCATCGGCGGGGATGCCGGCTTCCGTGGCGGAGAAAATCATCCGGAACTACCCCGACCGCGCAGGCCCTCCAAGTGGCGCAAGGTATTGGTGAACAAAAATTGAATTTCTCACAGTGAAATCCGCCAGAAAAATGGTAAAGTACGACTTAAACACAACCTACAGACATGGTTGCGTCAGATTGTAATTTGAATCTGCGAGAAAATATAATTCTGTTACGAGGAAACTCAAACACAAACCCTTTTTCCAGCATTTCTACTATACAAACATTGGTGCGCTCAGGTAGGGTACTTGCGAAAATCATATCCAGATGGCGCTCGCATCCTCGGCAGGTCAAATTGGGACTTCGCCTGCCTAAAGCGTTTTGGACACGCGCGCGCGCGTCGGGGCAAAAACAAACAATTATTAAAATATTAAAAAAGGTGCTAGGGCCTTCATATTTTACTGCAAGAAGACTTATATTGCCCCTGAAAAAACGTCTTCCCAGCAATGCATTTCTGTTTGAAGGTAAAGCAGACATTAAGGGGATCGGTATCGTAGTTCAATTAGTTATACGATCAGTCCATTTCAATCATGCAGTGAAACAATGTTTGTCTTGTTAGTGCGAGTGCTTATCTTTAGGACGCACTTCCAACGAGTGTGGGGTACTTGCAGACAGGGACTCTCCGGACCGTTCCGAACACATGATCCATCCGTTGGACGTGCACCAGTACTCGGCCTTCTACGAGTTTGTCACTCTCTCGGTGGAGGGTGCGGTGCTGTTCGTGCTGTTGCTGTGCCTCGAGTCGTGGCTCCGCCGGCTGGACCGTTCCTTTAGCTCGCTGGACCCTTCCACCTACCAGGAGGGCGCCATGTTACCTAGGCGCCCAGCTGGCGCCATCGCGCACGGCATGGCGTTGGAGAAAAAGGCAATTTCGTTTTTGCTTTTTACAGCGGAGCTGTTTAAGCCGGCCGTAAGTTGTGCCGCGAGCCGCAAAACATCGCTGAGCGATGAGTCACCTGGGTTGCCTAGCAACCACCTCGCGGAGCGGCGCGTGCATTGCGTCATCTGCGTGCCGTGCACATGTTGCCTTGACATGGGACGTTAAGGAGAGGGAAGGAGAGCATGCGTGCGACGTGCGCTATGATCGGGAGAGGGAAAGAGAAAATGAGAGCGAGAGAGAGTTTCAGGTCAAGTTCGTGTTTGCTGTTTTCACACTGGTTTAGCGTGTCAGTGATCTAGCATCTGACTCTCTCGTAAATAAAAACAGCGCTTTCGCGCCGTCCAGTCAGGCGTAGCGAATTTGATGGTACGAATGTGATTAACGCCAACACGCACGCACGCACGCACGCACGCACACACACTACGCACACACGCACACACACACACACACGTGCGTGTGTGTGTCCGCGCTAAACCGCTACATCAAAGATGTCGCAGCAGCAATCCACGTCAAAACATTTCTGCGCTAAAACACTGCATCAAAGATGCAAGAGATAAATTAGTGATTTGCGATGGCTAAATAACTATTCGATAATATTACATATTCCATAATGCGAAACTGAACACAATTGTTCAGATTTCGGTGAGTTGTATAGCATTTATGTTCCCGCTTGTAACCGCTTCGGCTGCACAGCTTCGTTCGACATAGATTCCAACATGTGCTTTGGATCAGCATACTTTATTTATGCGAACCCGTGACTTTAAGGCAAATAAAAAAATTGTGGTAACATACGAAATTTATGTTCGGGGCGTTCCAGTGGTGACTGTATCCAATGGTTAAACATAGACGACTGGGTATAAAATAGTTCGAAATGAGTAAGCATTTCTATGCCTACCTAACGCGTAAACCCGTCGGTACGTCTATGTAAGACGATCGCAGTCAAGATAGGGCCCACAGCAGCGATAGAAACGACTTTCTTGCGGCTTCTCGCTTCAATGCGAACTAAGCGGCAAGCGCACAACGCACACGAAGCTATCAGCACTCGGCGCATTCTTTCCCCATCGCATATCACTTTCAAGATAGGTCCCGTGCAGCGCGCCATACTCAGCCGCCGCTGGAGTACAGTTCATAATGGTTCGACGCGGGTGAATAAGGCCTTAAAGGCGATAAGAGCTTATAATAATCGGAACGCCATCAGCGCACCTGGCGCCACCGCCTGAAGTAGTTGGCTTGCGCCATCAATTCACTTTCCGCCGCAGTCCGCAGCAGCTCGTGTCGCCGCAGTGCTATCGTTTATACTGGTGGGATCAAGTTTCATAGCGTTCATAATCACACCGGGCTGCGTAGAGATGAGCAAGTGGTACAATGCTTGTGCATACTTGGACAACTCCCACATGACTTAGTGCGAGAATTTATTTAAAGACGATAGTCTTTCTTGGGCTACCTAAACGCGAGAAACTTCTTTCTGTACGTCGCCCCATTCAACCGCCCGGCCAAAACCAATCATGAGGAGAGGAGGTGCAGAGAGAGAGAGAGAGAGAGAGACAGAGAGCGACGCCATCGGCGTTTTGCCCGCGTTAGCTCAAAATGCGTGCGGCGTTGGTGACTGTTGCTGGAGCCTCTCATATAAAAAAGTTGTCGCAGTTTCACCTGAAAGGTGAAGCATCAATTGCGATAGCAAATTTGTAGAGAGCTATACGGAGTAGTGATATTAGCTTTATCAGCTGTATAAACTTGGACATGCAGCAGCACCGGCAACGCGCAGAACTGTTGTCGACGCCATCGGCGTTTTGCCGCGTTCGCTCAAAATGCGTGCGGCGTTGGTGACTGTTGCCGGAGCCTCTGATATAAATAGGCACTTGGTGCCGCAGCTAAACGTCGCCTCCCTTCCCTCCCCCTTCCCCCCCTCCCCCACGGCCTCTCGCGCATTTGCAAGAAGGCGCGTTTGCTCTACATATATGGTGATTGTAAAGGAGGAAAGAGACGCCTACTTCTGCAGCCCTTAAGGAAGCACGGCGCAGAACGCGCGTTTGTTCTCCGCCGTGCGTTCACTCCCCGTGAAAGAGCGCGTCCCTCGCGCCCTTTCACTCGCACATACAGCGTTCGGCGGCGCGCGGCCACGATTTCATCTCCATTGACGTCATACGGAACCTCACGGCGACGGCGACGGCGACGGCGACGGCGACGCCGACGGCGACGGCGACGCCGACGGCAGAAATCTGCTTTTGAGTGTCCATATAATTGCTATCGCAATAATAGGCACTTGGTGCCGCAGCTAAACGTCGCGTCCCTTCCTTCCCCCTCCCCCACGGCCTCTCGCGCGTCTGAAGAAGGCGCGTTTGCTCTACATATATGGTGATTGTAAAGGAGAAACGAGACGCCTAATTCTGCAGCCCTTAAGCGAGCACGGCGCAGAACGCGCGTTTGTTCTCCGCCGTGCGTTCACTCCCCGTGAAAGACGCGCCCCTCTCGCCCTTTCACTCGCACATACAGCGTTCGGCGCGCGGCGACGATTTCATCTCCAAATGACGTCATACGGAACCTCACGGCGACGGAGTAATAAAAAATAAAAAAATAAACTTTCTTGGCGAGGCGGGATTCGAGCCCGGGTACCCACGGTCCGAAGGCGAGCGTCATAACCACTATAGGCTATACACCCACGCTTGTAGAACATGCATTTATGGGAACCATATGATTATGTTGTACCAACGATTGTAACAGAACTTCTTGTGGGCGAGTGAGAGAGAGAGAGAGAAATACAGATAGAGAATGAGAGAGACAGAAAGAAATGAAAAATGAACCGCTGCAAATTAAAAATTCAATGTTTTAGAAATGGTTGCGAAGAGACGCTACGCGTTCAAAACAAGCCGAGTGAAGCCGCGGCTCTGCAGCCGGCTTTGGGCCAACAGAAATAAAAGATCTCAACAGATGGCGCGAGAGCAAGGCGAACGTGGGAAATTTGAATTGAATTCAGCAAAACATCTATTGCATCCATCATGGGAGGAATGAGAGGGGAAGGGAAGAGCGTGAGGGGTGAGAGGGGAAAAATAGGGTGTTACGTATCAGGGGCGCCAGAAGACTATCGTCGGAAGACGATAGTCTTCTTTGCAGCGAAGCAAGCAGATATGCGGCCAATTGTTTTTCGCTAACAAACATTACAGCTGTTTCAGACACGATAAACTGGGGACAGTTCACATTGAAATCGGTAATTAAATAAAATACTCAAATAACTTTCCCAAATAGTCACTGTCGCCCTTGCTCCAATTCAAGTGAGAACCATCAGTGGTTACGAAATGTTTACTAGGTAAGAAACTTGAAACTAGCAACAGTATTAAGATTTCTTATTGCGATAGCAATTATATGGATACTCTAGGCGCATTTATGCCGTCGGCGTCGCCGTAGTGTTCCGCAAGACATCCAAATGCGATAACGTCATCGCCGTGCGCCGTATGCTGTATGCGGGAGTGAAAGCGTACGAGGGTGATCCGACGATGGTGGCTCAATCTCGCGCGCGTAAAGGCTGTTTTACATGTTGCGACTGGAGCGACAAAAATCGACGCAGTCGCACATGTCTGAGTGCGAAGTTCAGCAGGTTCATTTAAGATAATTGCGATGTCAACGATGCATCTGGTGAGACGCCCAGTGATGCTTGCTGTCACGTTTTGCGGCATACCTCGCATAATTTTTCAAATGTAATGAAAAAAAAAACCTGCGCGCTCAAATGCTTCAAAACTTCAATGTTTAATTTTATTTTGGAGTGCGCAACAGCGGTTTCTGAAGGTCGAGTGTCTTCTTTTTCCGTGTTGTTCTGCATGCGCTACACAAAAACACAAGTGGACCTATCAACAAGACCGAATAGCTGTCCTCATATCTGTCCCCAGTATTCGTAATTCGGCTGCAGCGAAGCCTTCAAGTCAACGCAGAGAGACCCTCGCGCTACCTGGGCTTAACGTTAGCTTCTGAAGAAAGTATGTGTGTATATTCCTCATAACTGCGCATAAGCGGTTATTGCTCCTAGAAATATCATTGCACCAAACTTAGCAGCTAGCACCAACCCAAAAGCCCACGTGTGCCCCTGAAGGAAGCCGCGCATGATCTGTGTGTAATTACTGAACGTGCAATGGAATTTGTCTTTAATCTTAGTGCCAACCTGGTTCATCCGTCGCGGGGCGTGTGCTGTAATTATTCATACAAGTGCTTCTCTGAATATTTCTAAAGGCGTAAAAGCCGACACCACAATTTTTTAGGGGCTGCAGTCAGTTGTGTACGTAACATCATAGCATTCTAGCAGATATGGGCATCGTCTACTTTCTCGTCCTGTGTCTCGCGCTGTTACTATAATGTGTATCTGTATTAGGAGTACGTTTGTTTGTTTAATAACGAAATAGAACGGTAAGTTTTGTATTCGTAGTGCAAGCTTAAAGTAAAAAGCTCTTCTCTTTGGCATGCGTGTGCTTCTACTTGCTTCACTCCATTATCTTAAAAGTGGGGCTGAACACCTCAGATTACCAAAAACGTATGCAACTGGAGCATATGCAATCTTTGCTTTCCTGGAAATGAAAGCAAGCATCCCAATCTGTTAAGCTAGTCATCTACTTAACCTGTATTAAACCAATTTTAGAGAATACTAATAGGAGGTACTTCAAAGTAGATTATTTAACCAAAATGAGAAAGTGGAAGGAAAGTGTCAAGGTACAACTGCATTAACCCAGTGTTTAAAACAGGGGAAGCTGATTTACATTGTTGAAAAGCTGCTTGAATGTTAATAGCATAGTACATATGTTCTGAGGAAACATGAGGGGCATTGACAATATCTCTAAGCTTAGCAATATCTATAAGCATAGCTTATTCAGCGCGCATTATATGAGCTTTCTTCACGAACTAGAATGGAATAAAGATTTTTACCTTTGCAAATCTCAGAATCTGAACACTGAAATTTTTGAGGCGACCACCTTAAATTTTTAACATATAGACATTAACACCAGAAATGCGAATCATCAATTGCGATAGCACATTAGTAGAGAGAAAGCTCGGCTGAATATAATTTTGACGAATTTCAGTCGGAGCAAGCTCGCCTGAGTATAATTTTGGTGAATATGAGTTGGAGCCATCTCGTCTGATTAGTGATAGGATGTGGTTATACGAGTTTATGCAGTAATACGTGTAATTGCAAACTCTTTAGCAACATTGAGACCGTCTTGTTAAACACGGCGTATGCCTCGTGGCGCGTCTGCGCACTTTGAGCTGTGGACGTGAAAGAACTATCCGTACTTGAAAAGATTCTATCCTTCACAGGAAGGGATGCAACCGGCTGACTTCGCTGCACAGTTTTGATTTGATTTTGTTTAATATTATCTGCTGCTTATAAAACCGAGCTCTTTGCCTACTTTTCACATTGGTGCGCGTGTTTTACAGGAGGTAGAGAAAGAGAAGCAAGGCAAGAATGTTTATGGCGAAGTAGTTTTTAGAATACTGCGATATGTTACGACCAGCATGAATAAAATAAATTGAATGCACTGTAATGAGTGCAATATCCACTTACCTTTTAATGTGAGGGCTAATACAGGTGCTGTAAGGATACAAAGTCTGGAACACATTGAAGGTTCATTGGATGCTGTGCAGGTTACAAATGATAGCATCGAAAAATGAGATATACTGTTTAAATAATGCTTATCGTGCAATAATGCTTCGAAAACAATTGACGATGCTGTTTATTCCCAGTCAAAGCGATAAATATGTATTGTAGAAAATATTGTAGAATATATAGTGTGCCCGTTCACTTTGCGAGCTGGATAAGCAGTCGCGTCTCACAGCGGAAGTAGCTGAACCTTGAAATGAGATAGGTAATTGGGTAAAATACGCGTGAAAGCCGAAACCAACAGAGTGCAACTAAATGGTAGCGCGTATAGGGGGACCATTTCGCCGCAGCACTTTTCCGTGGTTGCATGATTTTTTTTTTATTTGTTGCGTCCGTAAAATTGTATCGCGCTACAAGTGTGGCGTTTTCGTATATCGCGAGTAGCTTGTACAACCAGAAAACTGGGACATCTACAGGCCTTGTCTTCTCGTGAGGGACAACAACTCGCAGCATTTACCAACTCGCAGCGCGTGTGAATAACGGAAATGCACGCAACAGGACGCTCTATCAGCAACCGAAGCCAGCGTTCAAAAAGCGTCGCTTGATTAGCAACGTATCGTGTCAACAAATGCATAAAAATCTAAGAAGCGGATCTGCCCTACGATTGTTCGCGTGTCGCTGCAAATGGTATGTACCACTTGCGCAATCCACGGCTCCACTTAATTCGTTGCACTGTTCGAGGCTTGTTGAGCCCACGTTTATTGATAAAAAATTATCTATAAACATTCCATTGAGCGACCGACGCCATTTCCCAAAACTACCCGCGAAATTGCTCTCAGCTACGACGTACAACCGGTCGCACGTCGCACCAACCGGTTGGTCGCCGCCGAAAAAGAAGGGGGGGGGGGGGGGGCGACTTCCGTCGCATGCGACGGAAATCGCGCTTTCGGTGCGTTAAATATTGCATCATGTGAAGCAGGCCTAAGGAAAAAAGCGGGAAGGAAGCGCGCTTTCTTCAATCGCGTGCAAGGCACATGGGGGTGCGGGGGTTAGGGCGTTCTACCCCGGCGGGTGCTGCGTATGGCGCGGCCGCACGGACCCTATCTTCAAAGCAATCTGGGATGGGGGCAGAGTGCGCCAAGTGCTGATAGCTTCGCGTGCGATGTGTTCACGTTGAAGGGAGAGCCAGCACGAAAGTCGCTTCGATCGCTGTTGCCGCTGCGCTTGCTCATGCCAGCATTCTTACGTCGAGTGTCCGCGGCCATCGATTGATGTGTTCATGTTTGCTTGTGCGCGCGTGACACCGTGCTTTACAAGTTTATACGGACGATAAAACTGCTATGCTTACTTCGTATAGCTGCCTAATAATTTGCTATCACAATCGATGCTTGGCCTTTAAGGCTTAACTGCGACTTTTTTAACAGCGAAACTGTTTAAGCCAGCTGTAATTTGTGGTGCGTAGCTGTGGAGCCAGGAGAAAAAAAAGCGGAAGCTTGCACTAGGCCGCGCAAAGCTGAAGACACGGCGAAGCTGGCGGATTGATATCGAGCGGCTAGCCTCCAACTCGTTCGGCGTCGGAAAGCAGCAGCGTTCTTGGCACTGTGCCAACCTTGGTTAGCCTGCCTGCGTTTGTGGCAGGCCAGGAGCGCCGTCGCTCGTAGGCGCCCACGCGTCCAGCGCTAGTCACGTGGAATGTCGCGAAAGGTAAGGTACCTCCGAAAATGATCGCTCGAGAATACCTTCCTACACGCGTAGTTAAGTTAAACCAAGCTAAGACCTAGCAGCAACCAAGTTAATACCTCGCAGTAGCAGCCAGTAAGCTTCGCTGTGCCCAAGCTTTTCGCGACCGAGTACAAACTTGCCTGATTTTGGTTTATTCGCGCTTAATATATTGGTGATTATGTACGTTTTTATTTTACACGGATTTCGTCCGTAATCGTTAAATAAATCTTTCTGCTAAAATAATTTTGGAAAGAGTCTCCGGAACTCCGGTCAACGCTGAGCAGTCATGTACATCGGCTATGCGCTTCATTTATCATTTGCTTGATACCCTTATTTTTTACGCTCTGCCTTCACAACCTTCCGTGCATAAATCAAATGCAGCGACACCTATTTTCCGTGACGTGGAAGTTCTCTACATCTGTTTACGCGATAAGATTTACTAACCGCTTCGGTGAACGTGGCACGGCTTTTGTTAGTGTCGCTATAATCTTATGCATTCCTCCTGCGACTTCTTTACAAGGACGAAGACACTGATGTTGTGCTTGAGAACCAGCTGGTGAAGGCCCTGGTGAACGGTCAGCTGCCGGCCACCTCATCGCGTCCTTACATGATAGTAAATCGCCTCTACAAGGCCTACGGCTACATTGATAGTGTTTCTGTGCTCCAGGTAAGTTCTCACGTGCTATATAGAATGCTCTTTTTGTTTCCAGTTTGTGGACACAGCTGTCTTAGGCTTCTAAACAAAGAATTTCTAATATGAGACGCAGTCACATCGTGTCATATTAAGCAGAGAACTCTTGTGTATAACCATTTTCACGCATAAGAGTGGACTGCGGGGCAGTGGGTTAGCTTCTCTAGTTGTAAGACTGCCATGTCAGCAGCCCGTAATGGTGGCATTACAGGGCTTCTATAACCTACTGTAGGACGTGGGACACATGCGTCCCAGTTTGTGATATACGCAAAAATAGCTTCTCAGCGGCAAAGAGACGCATTTGTCTGGTTTGTGTCTTGCTGCTTTCCATCTACAGTCTGCAATTCAACATTTCATTTGAGACTAGTTTTGGGAGATGTTACTAACTAAAGACTAGCACGCAAGAGCTATAAATATTGTTTGCCTTGTTGGGACGCTTCCTGGATATGGCCCACATTTTCTTGTGAGAAGGAAGTTGTCATGATGCCCGATAAGTAATTCCCGATTCCTGCATTTAGATATACACCTTTTCTCAGCAATAAGCGCCCATTTTTGCAAATTGAGGTGATAGCGAGGTCACGATACTCGTCCTAATGAATGCACATGAAAAAAGCACGCACGTGCAAAAAAAAAGAAAGAAAAAGGGCACCAGCGCAAGTGTTGCACGACGCCGTGCGAGAAGTGCGTACAAACTTTTTTCTCTGTGGCCTCCGCTGTGCCACTTTGCGCGGCATGTTTCGGGCCATATTATAAAGAAACTGGTTACATGCAATTTTTTTTTTACTGAAACCCTAGAAGGTCAGGGGGTCAAACGAGTTCCACTTTTTGTATAGGAGTGAAATTAGCTGCAAACTACTTCTAAGCATCTCATTTACTAATGTGACACAAAAACATTCAAGAGTGTTTGTTTTACCTGCCAAGTAGCCAGAAACAATTTTCCATTGAGACCCTGGAGAGTCAATACAACATATGTATCCCGCTTTTTGATATACTATTTAGCGCCAGTGAGACAAATACGTCCCCCTTTTTCTTAATAAGCGACTTGGTGCTGAGAAGTGAAACTTGCTGCCAACTATTCCTAAGTACCTCAATTGGTCATACCACTCGAAAGAAATCTCAATAATATTGTAAAAAAATATATGCCGTCCTAAAAGGGATAAAGTAGCCTATGTGCAGTGGTATCCCCAATTGTGCTGCTGGGCTCGAGGTCGCTTGTTCGATCCCACACGCGGATAACGCACGTGGGCAGAACGCAAAAAACGTCCGTGTACTTATATTTAGGAGCGCGTTAAGGAACCGCAGGTGGTCCAAACGAATCTAGAGTACCCCACTACGGCGTGCCTCGTGGTTAAGTCGTTATTTTATATAACACGTACAAATCCAGGATTTCATTCAACTTTTACAGGCTAAGAATGAAGCCTGAGAAGTGATCACAGTTGCTTACTGTCGGGCATATAGGTTCGCTTTCTATGTTCTTACACTAGCTACTTGAACAATGGTTCGCCTTGTGTCTTTTGATTACGGTAACTTTACTCGAAGAGAGGTGAAGCACATATCAGCTGAAAGAAACTATGCATCATTCCGATGCGTGCATTGTACACTGTACAATTATTTACCAACGTAAAGTCAATAACGGTGTAAATCTTAACTCACACCTTGACCCCCTTTTGGGTGTAAGAATGTGAGTTTAGGTCGATTTATGCTCTCATTCTATTTGGGGGTGTAAATTATTCTACAGTAGATTCGTCCTCACGTAACGGGTTCGTCTGCAGGGGCTGAGCTTCACCGTGCGCACTGGCGAGTGTTTCGGCCTGCTCGGCGTCAACGGCGCGGGAAAGACAACCACGTTCCGCCTGCTCACGGGCGAAATTCTGCCGCACCAAGGCGACGCCATCATTTCCAACTTCTCCATCGTCCGCGAGAGGCGGAAGGTGAGCGCCTTGGCCCTGTAATTTTGCCCGTCCACGGTTGAGCGACCATTGCGCCATTACTTTTTTTTTCGATTGCTTTCGTACGATAATTGTCGACTTTTTGGTCCTTCTTTTCCGTACTACAGCGCAATATCCTCGTGTGAGCCCTTGCACATTATAACGCTCATTGTCTTCGATCCTTTTCAAGGTTATCTGTGAAGTGGTTACGTGAAATGTCGATCACTCATGTAAAATCAGCTAAATGAGGAACTGTATATATGTAGATGTCTGTTAGACGTCCTGTTGGAGCAGCTTTCGCGAAATTGACACTGATGCGAACTAGACCGTTGTGTTGTCGCAGACGACGACAATCACCCATGAAGTGCGTTTTAAATACCACAGGTTGACACAAATATCCAGTTTTTAGCGTCAACCTGCCAATCAAAGCACACGGGTGTCCCAACTTCGTCTCGGTGTGTAGACTACAAAAGCCGGTTTTTACGACAGTAAACTTCAGGAGCCGTGTCTACATGCATACATGGAAACGGTCCTTTCAGCATTTAATCAGCATATAACAGTGTTTTTATAATTAATATGGACACTTCAGGCGCATTCCCGCCGTCGGAGTCGCCGTGACGTTCCGCCGCGCACCGTATGTTATATGAGCGAGTGAAAGCGGGGGAGGGTGAGGCGACGATGGCTGCTCAATCACGCGCGCGCAAGGGAAGCAAGCGGCGCGGAAGCGCGCCGTCTTCCAACGTGCGCGAGGGAGACGGAAGAGGGGGGGGGGGGGGGGGGGGGGGGGCGTTCTATTCTGGCAGCGGTGGCGTATGGCGCGGCCGCGGGGCCCCTATCTTGAAAACGATCTGCGATGAGGACCGAGTGCGCCGAGTGCTGATAGGCTCGTGCGCGAAGTGTTCTCGCCGCTTAGTTCGCGTTGATGCGAGAGACAGCACGAACGTCAATTGGCTTGCTGCTGTTACCGCTCTTCCACCACCAGCGTTTTGATAGTTAGAGTGCGTGGTAATCGAGTGAGACGTGTTCATGTGCGCTAACTACAAAGTTAGTTGTTCGACCATTCGGGCACAAACTTAGCATATTGCGGCATCTCGCGGCTCTCAGCTGGAGTGTTTAGTTTCGTAAGTGACAGCCGCATAACTCGAGGCACAGACACTTTCCGTAACACATGCTCGCACTTTTCGACTTTTGACACAAAGTTGTAAACAGCACAGGGTTTCAGTGTATGAGCGTTTGCGGAATACTGCAACACGAGAGAGCTGCACGGGAGCCTGCAAGGCTGGTAGCGACACCTTGTGAAGCAGAGTTGAAGCAGAGACCCCACGAAGCTAACACTGCAGTGACCTCCTATAACCTACTTAATTGGTGGTGTACAGCATCGGGAGCGACATAATCGTTAACCTAGAGTCATTTTATGATTTATCTTCGACGAAACCACTCACTTGACAGAAATGTCTTTTTCACGCATATTATAGTTGTATAAAGTGTCCCAAGATATCGCTGCCAACATTGCTGCAGTCGTCCACGGCTCTGGTAGCCTGATAAACTGTAAACGGTAATATCGGGGACTATAATAATGACCTCGCATCACGGGAGTCGCTACCATCACGTCCATCGCAGTGTTGGCGGTACATGGGTTATTGTCCGCAAAGAGACGGTCTGCTGGACATGCTGACGGGCGTCGAGACACTGCTGCTCTTCGGACGCCTCCGAGGCGTTCCTATGACGACCGAGTACCTGAGAGTGCTGCTGTACGTCTTCCGCCTGCAGGAGATAGCCGACTACCTCGTCGGCACATACAGGTACACGGTTGTTTCGTCGGGGGCATGTTTTAAAGGAAAACATCCAGCTCGTAATGGTTTCACGTCCCTCTGCAGTTCTCTCGGTCGGTATCTCGAAATTATAGGACACAGGAAACCGACTTTTATAGCACGCCATTGACCGTCAAAATCTAGCCACGGAGCTCGCGTTTGTTCGGCGCAATAAGACAATAATACACGACATAAAACCTGTACGTATGATGTCGGCTCTCATTACTCCCTGAAGCATGCAGATCTCATAATAAAATTGGTAACTCACCATACGTTGCGAATGACATTTGCTTAAACAATGGTCCTCTACTAGTTGATCTTGGTAGACGCACTCTGAGACGTCCACAGGGCGCTCATCAGCTCCATAGTAGGGGTGTGCGAATATTAAAATTTTGAATGCGGATCGAATAGTCTATATTATTCAATTTCCATTCCATTCAAAAATTCACTACTTGAAGCTATCGAGTATTCATTTCGTTCGAATATATAAGTGATAAATACAATTATTGGTGTTCTAGCGCAGTTATCCCCCTTTTTACATGATGAACATCCAGCAATTATCCCAACTTGCCGCAGTGCGACAATCATTTGTGTCTGTAGGGAAACAGAACGATAGATGTGATAAATACTCCGAATGATTATGCAGCAGGATAGCAGCGGCTGTTGTGCAGGGGCACTAGTGAACTTCGGTGAACACACGTAGCCCACCACGTGTACTGAAGATTTCCGCTCATTCGAAGCATGGCAAGATTTTAGGCAGCCTATTTACGAATTCCTTCTCATTTTTTATTTTACCAATCTCACCATGTTTGCATGCGTTTGAAGTCATGTGCGCTGCTCTATAGTATCTCATTTCTCTCATTCAGCGAACACAACCCTGCAGATAGAGTCGTCACCAATGTGACAGGGAACACAATTTTTTTTTCAAACGTCCCTGAGGGCTAGACACAAATTCCCTTCGTAAAAGTGTTCAACGCGAGTAAATTCTGAACAGGAAAACTGATTGTTACGTGTCAAGGTCCTAGATTGGAACCCATGTATCAGGAGCTATCACCCGCCGTGGTTGCTTCGTGGTTATGGTGTTAGGCTGCTAAGCACGAGGTCGCGGGATCAAATCCCGGCCACGGCGGCCGCATTTCGATGCGGGCGAAACGCGAGAACACCCGTGTACTTCGATTTAGGTGCATGTTAAAGAACCCCAGGTGGTACAAATTTCCGTTGTCCCCCACTATGGCGTGCCTCATAACCAGATCGTGGTTTTGTCACGTAAACCCCATATTTTATTTTAATCAGGAGTTAAACATTCGTTTAAAAGCATTCGGCGCAGAGAAACTTAAAACTGCTTAAGTGTGGGAATGCGAAAGTCTTGTAGGCTTATGCCTCAGGAGAGAAGGAAAGACACGGCTGACCCTAACAGACGCCAGAATATAACCGCGAGCCGTGGTTAGGGTGGCTAGAAGGGGAGGTGTGAATACCGGCGGCGCAAGCGTGACCCCTCAGCGCACCGATGCCGCAGGGCGGCGCTGTTGACCGAGGCGCGGGAAGGCACGCAACCGAAATGAGCGCATCGCCAGCCTCGGGTATCGCGCGTTGTCTGCGAGCGTCATGGAATATACGTCTTTATCCATGAAATCAACGTTTTATCAGCCCACATCACTACTCCTGTGAGATTTTATGGGCCCAGTTCGCATTGCGTCGATAGATTCAAACGCGTTTTTTTTTTTTTTTTTTTTTTGTGTGTGTCCTCCAGATCAGAATCATAGGGGCTGGGGGCTCTGGAATAATTTCGACCACTTCGGGTTCTTTAACGCGCACTCACACCTTACGGCACACAGGTGCCTTGCACTTCGACTCCCTCAAAATGCGACCGTCGTCCTCGAGGTCAGCAGTAATCACCCTATGCGTGCCGTACGTACGACCTGTAAACTGCAGTCATTACCCGATTACTTCTCGACGTACAAACCACTTTGTGCCAGCGCTTGAAGACGTGTAGCATGTCCTTTCGACGCTCAAATAAGCAATTTACTATGATTTCAGACAGCAACAGATCTGGTCATAAAATAGTTTATTTAAGTGAGGAAAACAACTATGGGAAAATTTGATCTACAACACGCAATATTTCAGTGCTTTTAGTTTATTCTCAGTGCCCTGCTGAATGACACCTTTAAGCAAAAAATGAATCCTTGTTACGCAATAAAAACGTACAACTGATGCTGTCAGGGCAGCAGAATGCTCTAGGCAACCAATTTTTGGCACATCACCAATTGATCAACTGCATAAACTTTGCCACAGCTTTGGCATGCAAACGAGTGAGTTTGTTTTCAATAAGGGCATTAATTGACCAGCTTGTAGAATGGTTCTGATAGACTGATAGATATAAAAGGCCCCCAAAGTCCCTTCTGTTTGTTTCTTTAGATTCCACAACGGTTTCGTTGTGAAGCTGCCCAGCCAAGTAGATGCTACAGCTGGCAATTGTCCTTCTCCAATGAAGAACACTACCATTTTGGTTAACACAACAGGCGCAGCATTTCGTTCAATGCAAACTCTGCAGTCCAGTAACGAGCAATGTTTTGTTTAAACTTTTGCAGTGACCACAGTTCCAAAGGTCGCTTAAGCTCGATAATGAACAATTCTTCTGCGACTGGACTGGGCATTCCATCCCGCTGTATATTTACAGCCTCCACGTCTGCCGGTGGGCATGCATTCCCCCGTCTTGTCAATAGACAAGCGCCGCTTCTCTTGTAAGATAATAATAATAATAATACTTTATTCGTACTCAGAGAGTCGAATATGTAGTCCAGGCATACAGGGTCATAGTAGGCGGAACTGCCTATACCGGAGTGGTTTGCGTCCCGAACCTGGAACCCGTGGAGCGTGTGAGACATCTCTTCTTTTTCTTTCTTTCGTCAGAGTCCTGCTAATGTATTTTGGCAAGTTCGGAAGTACTGTGGGCACGGCATCTTCTGAGAGGGCAGGAATGTGACGTGGTATCAAGACTGCAGTTCCATTAATAAAGTCGCGAACGATAAACCTAAGGAAAAAAAAAAGGCGGTGGTGATCAGATTGAGCTAGCGTGAAAGGCCTCGTGAATAATACTAGGATGGCAATTGGCAATGCCACGACGACGCTGTGCAACACGCTATGTATCGCGAGAAACACCACAAACAAGGCGACGAGACCAAAACTGACGGCGAAGGCACGGAGGCGAGGCGAGACCGGCAGGCCGGCGCGGCTATGCTTCCCGCGCCGCGAGCTGTAGCGCCATATTTCCCCTGGTGGCATCGGTGCGCAAGGGGGTCACGCGCGCCTGCAGGAAAGCGCCGCCGGTATTCACACCTCCCCTTCTAGCCACCCTACCGTGGTTTCGCGTGCCACGGCCAGGTGGCGTCCTTATTTTCTTCTCATGCGGGCGCGCGCTATCCGGGTTCTACGCGCCGCCCAAAGGAGGGCGCTACAGTCTTATGGTCCCTTTGGTGAAACCTTTAGTCAGCCAGATGGCTCTGACCTTACTTGTCCAATGAAGCACGCACTAGGCCCAACTTTGGTCAGGCATAACCATGGAGCCGCCGTGGCGTCGGGGAAACGTTCTCATTTCGCACCCAAGTGGCCTGGGCTCGATTCCCACCCAGTCCGAAATGTACCACAGTTTCTTTTCAAAGCCATTGATTTACTTTATTTAGAGGAACCTCCCTGAGAATTTTGACCTCAATCCGAGCATTTTTGACGTGTTTTACTCTATGCGCTGTCGGCCATTTTTTGTACCATCCCTCGGTCACGCCGCCGACGACGACGCCAGATTTTCCCGTAATGGGGCATATAATGCTTTCACATTAAAAAAAATTCACTGTTCCCCTTCATACAGCTGATGACTGTACAAACGACCAATAACAGAAAAGAACATCCTTGGAAACTGGCCTACACAAACAACGGCGCGAGCCGCCCTGAAGGCACTGCTGCGTTACTTGAAAGACACCGGACTCAGTGACAAATTGTGACTCTGCGCTGTGTGACGAAGGATGGAACGTCGACACTATGCAACACGAGAACGCCTTCGCAGACTGCGTGACAGTGCCCACAGAAACAGTTCTGTTTTGTGTGCGTGTGTGATTTCCTTTTCTTTCCTTCCTTTTTTATTCTTTATTCTTGCTTATTTTTTTCTCTCTCTCTCCTTTCGCATCCCTTTACACCAACCGGAGATAACCTCTTTTTAACCTCCCTGTCTTTCCTTTACCTTTCTCCCTCTCTCTCTGTGTACATCTGAGAACATGCTGTTTCATTGTTTCATTACTGTCGTTGCCATGGTTTCCCAGATATTTGGAAGCAGTTTATCATTTACAAACTCCTCATTTGTTTGTCACTACATGCATGTGCCAAGT
>NC_051163.1:147083725-147149307 GCF_013339745.2 Dermacentor silvarum | reverse complement strand
AGAGTTCTTTAACCGTCATCGAGGTTGTGCATAATACTCTCACGTTCCAGGGGAATATTTGTGTATCCATATTGTTTTTGTTCTTGTGCTGTGTGTCAAGAGGAGTCAAGTTGGCTTACGGAGCCTTTCCAGGCCCCGTAATCTGTCTTTTGTCTTTCTTGGAGCGGTCGCGAGATTCGCGCCGCTCACGAGGCGCTGGGAGCGCTGGCTGGCTTGTAGTTGTGTCCATCGACTCCAGGGAGCCGCTGGACTTCCGCTCATTCGAGCGGGGTGTTTTCTGGGTAGGCCTTGCATCAGAAAGCAGGGCCTTGGAGGCCACCAAACCAGAGGTCGATGGGCCCTCCTTAAGAGATGGCGTAGCAGCGCTGGCTGCTGTCGCCTGGGGGGCTTGTGGCACAGCCGCGGCCACACTCTTTATGGGCCGGGCCGATGCCGGAGTCCGCTGCGGCGTTGCCCCCTTACGCGCTGCACCAGCATACCCTGCGATATGTAGGAAGGAAATGCGCTTTCGCGCTTCCTGAAAGGAAATGTTTTCTTTGACGTTTAACGTAATTATTTCTTTTTCCTTTTTCCAGGAAGGACATGAGCGGGAGTATGCAGGGTGGTCACCGTCGCAGTTTGCGCACTGTAGTGTATCAGTACAATTGTCGGCAGGATGATCGTGCGACGCACACTTTGCACATGTGGTACGGCCCCGGCAGCTTTGAGAGCCGTGACCAAATCGCTGGCACTTAAAGCAACGGCGCGGGTTTGGAATTAGGGCCTAAGTTTGATTTTCAGATAGCCTGTTTCAATATATTCTGGCAATGTACTTTTACAAAACGTCAAAATTAAGTGTTTAGTGGGGATCTCTTTGTCATCCCACCTGATCTTAATTCTTTGGACATTTGTCACATGCTGTTCCTTCCAGCCCTCAAGGAGCTCGGTTTCACTCAAGTCAAGGAAATCTTGTTCCGATATAACTCCGCGTGAACTGTTCAGAGATCGGTGGGGGTTCATCGAGACATGGGTATTGCCAATTTCAGCAAGTCCAGACAGTTTCTCGAACTGCTTCTTGTCAATTAGTTCTAGCAAGCGATCGCCACTGGCCATTTTTGTGACCTTATAACCTTAACCTTGTTTCTCAGTAAGGCATTTTGCAACAACAAATGGTGATAGTGTTCTTGCAGTTTTATCAGTGTTTTGACAACTTAGCACGTGGTACTTCGGGTATATTTCTTTGGTCTGGACAAAAAGCTTCAGAGAGTCAACGGTGTGCCATCTCTTGGAAAGAGGGTGATCGGGGAGTCGGGGGAACGACGAAAAAGCCATATAAGTTGCTATAATTTCGGTAGCTATGCCAGCCTCCCACCACGGAGCCCAACAAGGGGACGCTACGAAACCCGAAGGCAACGAAGACGCCCGCTGTACATAGCCACTATAACCTATTATAATAGACCCAAGGCTGGATAAACTGCACCAGGTTCACCCTTGCTGCCTGGAAAATTGGAAGTAAAACGAAGTGAAGAGAAGACAGGAGAGATGGAAAGTGAGAGAGAAAGACGAAGGTTGGAGGGAGAGAGAGACAGGAAAAGGCAACTACCGATTTCGCCCGAGGCGAAAGAGGTGTGTTGCCTCCGCCGGGGGGCCATAAAGGTCCAAACACCCGGCTTCGGCTCAGCCTCCAGGATACCCTTTTCCCCGGACACGGCTAAGCCGCGCAAGTTGAGACGCGGGAGGGTCCAACCCCCCTGTGCTCGGGTCCGTGGTGTCGCAACACACCAAACGCCTGCTGACGCAGACGCCCCTGCGGGGCCGGAGGTGACACTGAGCCAGTTCTCTTTAAATAAAAAAATAAAAATAAAGGCTATGTCAGTTTAAACTGCCCGCATTTTTCTTGAAAAACGCCGTTTTCGATTAATCACCGCAAAAAATTTTGATTACTAGAGGAAACAATGAGGGTCATGCCTTTCTCCTAAATTTCCCGTCCGAACGGCAGCGTTGGTATACGTTAGTGGGACGTCACGATTTCACACTATAACGCGTAGAATTATTCAACCGTTTCAACCCCTTGAGAACAGCTTTTACAAAACGTCATAAGAACTTGTTACATTTACCGTTTGGTTCGGATAGAATGCAAGGTTGTCCTTCCTTATCAATAAACAATTGACTACTTCAGGCGACATTGTAAGCTCTCTGATTGCAGTTTCGTAGCCGGTGTGAAGCATCCAAAAAATTTGACAAGTAGGCAGGATGAAAGCCGTACGAACACACAATAGCGCCAAGAAAGTGCCGAAATAAATTCTGGAGTGAGAGTCCCCGCTGTTGCCTGACAGTGCGCGATTTCTTATACGATAAGAAGGTTCGACGTGTTACTTGCAGAACTGCCTTTCGACAAGGAATATCACTGCCGCAATCCCTGAAGTCATAAAAATTGAAAGCAGCGTTGCCAGGTGTGATCCGGTTTTGCGTATCCTCCCGTTTAACAAACCTGGAATCCCCATGAGACTTACCTTTTCGGCAATCTAGGAATGTGTAATGTACTAGTACTAGCTCACCTTATTGTTCCTCTGTATAGTCCCTATAATAATGTGTTTTAAGAACTACGTGTCTGTTTCGCACTGAGCGACTAGACTGCGTAGTCAAACAATGCGGTGCCGGGAAAAATATCTAAGTACGTGGCGCCTTCTGTCTCTGTTAGGGAAAGGCACGGCATTCACCATGTTTTGCTGAAGCAGTGTAAAATAAGGCACAATCGTTCCTTTGCCAAGGAATCCTACGTTAATTGTTCGCAACCATGCTACTCATCACACGTTTATCTATTCAGTACAAACGGTGCCTAGAATGGCAAGAAGTCAGCCGTAAAAAAGAAATCGAGTGACGAATTGAACGTCACATTTTCCCATTTCACTCATTCGCTTAAGGAAATCTTGTTTATTATACCCGGAAGCTCCTTTCGCAGGGCGTGCGCAACATTGATGCTGCGTTTACTTGTCTAGACAAATTGATTCCGGCAACACCTTAGTTGCCCGACTTCCACTGGCACTAAGATCCGCATTCAATAAACAGCGAGGCACCCGGAACATTTTTAAATCTTGTAGTATAGTTTTTTAGCGTGAACAAAGCGTATTGTTTTGAAGTGTTTCGAGAACAATAGATGCGAATTCTATTTTTTTAATTGCTACGCAGCACTCACTGCGATAGGCAGTTTGGTCGCTAATTGTCCGTACCCGCTTCTGAAATAACCGAAAACAACGCGTGTTCTTTCATTCATGCGCAGAAGTTAGGGGATGCACCCTCCTAGCTTCGGCCATTCAGTAGGAGTGTATTTAGATTTCCAAAATTTAGCCGTCATTGCATGACGAAACCTATAACAAAAGCCACGTAGTTGCGGAATGTGCGAAGCGGTCTTTAACGTGTCCGCCCAGACGACAAATGTATCGGTAGCCTCACACTGCATTCCATGAACCTGCTGTCAAGTTTCATTCATCTTTCCGAATGACCTAAATGCCACAATATAGTGAGCGTCTGCGCCACAAGCTCATTTGAGAAATTTTGTTCGCTAATGCAAACAGAACATGGCATGACATATGTACAATATGACATGGACGCACTGCAGCACTAAAATACTTAAAAAGAGAGAAAAACGCAGCAGTCATATTTCCCATCCATAAGTAATCTATTGCTTTTTGCTAGTTCCATTCAAACATAGCTCTATTGAAAATTTTTATATGCCCTGTACCACAATCCTGTTTGTTACCATATGGTTTATGTAGGAACAAACAGGGGATTACACCATATGGCATATAATATATTCCAATTGGTAAGCGCAGGAAAGCATACAATTGTGAAGGGTGCAATGTCAGCTCAATGTTCGATAAAGGTACGAAATGAGCTATAGTCAGTCAGGTTCGTACGAAATGTAGCTTGCACTTGTTACAACGAAGGTGGCACGATTCCCAGAAAACACAACAATGACAGCAGCACGACCACTGCAGTATGACAATGATAGCACTTAGACACCTAAAATGACAAAGATGACGACGGTGGTGTCATGATAACGACGACAACGTTATGGCGTTAATACTCCACTGATTGAGAATGGCCAGTGCACTGAAAGATGCACAGCAAGATTTCGGTTCGAGTGCTTCGGATTACAAAAAAAAAGTTAGCAAATATGAGTGCGCTATAAACACCGAAAGATTTTGCATTCTTGAAAATGACATCATTGATCAGCTTTTGTACTTTATGACAACATTTATTTCCATATCTCTTCTGTGCAGCTCACGGGAACCATTTGGCCCTGTAATGCCAGAGTTCCATGTCAAGGAAAATTAGAACAACTCGTTCCCCTTTATTGCTGGCAATGGAGAGCAGAATTGTACAAAAAGAATAGAATGGTATTAGAACTTAAATATAATTAGTATGGTAGTAATGAATTAGTAGTTAGTTTGCTGAATTATCCACGCCTAAAACTTCAATCCAGCACATTAAGAAGCGAGTATGGACAATAATGTTTCTCGGGATTAAATCAGCATTTTGGGGCATCAAACTCGGCGAAGTGTGTACGATACGTCGGGCATTCAGGGTGTAAACGTGCTCTTTGAATGTTACACTGCAGTGTGGCGTCATTTACATTTAACACACTCTGCTTCCTGTGAAATTACAGCTTTCGACAGCAATATACTGCAGTAATGGCAAATCCTTCATAATAAAACTCGTGCTCATTGTGAGACTAATTTGTGACAGCTTCCGTATCGAAGCCTCCTTTAGCGACCTCAGTTACTTTGAATGGAGAATCTAACTCGGTAAAAAAAGGGCCACGTGCCAGGCTACAGCCGCACCCCATCAGCGTGAGCATTGACGTGAGCGTATTGGCGTGAGCGAGAGAGCATATTTTACGCGTTCGCGCCGACGTCACATTCGTTGCAGCATGTTGACGGTGGACCAAGGCACAAAACACTTTCGCTTTCAAAAGATGAAGTACGTGAACGGTGAGTGGAACAGGTGGATGCGGCCCGCACACAACGTGACATCGCAGCCATGACATCTTAACGAAACGGAATAGGGGCTACGCCCGAGACATGAATCTCGTCGTCAATGTGCCTCGATCAGAAAAGTCTGGCTGGAGTTGCCAGTAAGCAAGCACTTCAGATATTCCATTGAGGACGAATTCCAAGTTTGAGTGGACCATGTTGGATCGTTTGTGATTCATGTCAGACATTTCCCAAGTGACTGAAGAGGTGGAGAACTACTGTGTTCCGTGTGTGGCATTGGTTACGAGGGAGTTTGCGGCAAGGTTAAGTGGAACATTACAGTACGATATGGTGTAGGGTGTCAATAAGACAAGCATTGTGCTTGGCAGGAAGGTTAAGTAGAACATTACACCAAGATACCTTGTGAGCGTGACATCGTTTTTGACATTGAGCTTGGCAGCGATGCAATGATTACTATGTCTGCTTGAATACCAATAAGGTTTGCAGTCGACCATCGAACTACATAAAATTGTGCAGAAAGGTCACACACGAAAGCTATTGCTGATATTGAGAGTCCGCTACAATGAATTCTACCACAAATTTGCGATTTTGATGGCGCTAGGCATCTGAAGTCACCATGTCCTAGCCTACCAATATTAGCATGGTCATTTATTTTTATTCAGCTAACGTTCACAGTACATACGTTGCCATAAATAATGAAGGCATCTGTCATATTTGAACCAACATTTCAATAGCGTATTTTGTCTTCGTCAGCTTCACAGCAAGGCCTTCAACTAGTCAACAGTAGTCCGACAGCTTGTCTCAGGCTGGAGGCAGCGTTTCAACAACGTAACCTGTCTTTGTCATGTTTACAGGAAGCTGAGGGGTCCAACAACTATTGTCCCTGGCTCGAGCCAGAGTTTCAAGAAAGTGTTTTGCTGCCGTCAGGTTACGAAAAGATGGAAAAAGTAAGTGACGAACTACGGTTTAACAAGAGATGTCTCAGGCTGGATTCAACATTTAGACAAAAGGATTTGCGCTGACAATCGCAAGTCCCTTTGCTGCAACGTTGGCTCCAGCTTTGGACATTCCTTGCTAGACCAGCGCCTATTACGTAGCACAAGAAGGTTTCCAAAACTTTGCACGCTGCGGCTTACTCTTGGCATCGATTGCGGGAAGCTCCTCGTTGTCGAGTGGCGTAAGCTTGCCGTGGACGTGCTGGTCTTCGCCCACTCTCACCAGTACGTCCTCCAGGGAGGTCACGGTCAGGCCCACCGACACGATTCCCAGATCAGCGCTGCGCTGCTCGATGTCCTGGCAGCAAACCAGAGCACCGAGTGTTACGAGACATCACACGAGACGTGGCTATCGCTACGCGTCGTTGTTTTTCGCGAATAATGCTTGTTTCACTTCGTGAGAAGAGTCTTTGTTTTATCATTTTGGCGCATTGGTTTCGATTGACGCTTGTATTCCTGTTTTGCTTCCATTCGTATTCCATTTTGCATATACAACGCCCTCCCATACAACGCCCTCCTTAGGGCCTTCCAGGGTTTAATAATGATGGTCATTATCAGCTTGTTGTACGTGCTTGTGGTGTTCAGTTACGGTATTCTCCACGCGCACTCACTCATCCCTTGCTCCGTCGGAGACACTTCAATTTCACTCGCAGATCTGGAGGTGCCGATATGCGCTAGAAAGGTAAGCTGGCTCGTGCAATCGTCACCCGTTCTGAATCTTCCATCGGTGGTGTGACAATCGTGTTATAGTATAAAGTCGAGTCTATGAGTAACAACGTCGACGCGATTCCCGCTGCGAAATGGCAGAAAAGGTACACGAAGGAGCATCAGTAAAGTTTAAGCTGGTAAGGTACTCTTGCAAAAAAAGTCTGTTCTCAATCATTTCATGAGAAAACCTCAGTTGTTATCGAATATAGCAAAGTGCGAACTTCCGTTTCTGGGATTTCGCACTGGTGCCTTATAGCGCAGGTCGCGTAATCGCGGCCGTCAACTATTCTAAAACAGTTTCTTGGCCTAATGGATCAATTTGGCGCGGGAAATGTTCTAGAAACTTTTCATGCTGACTCTAGTTCGTTTATAATGCAGCATGGACCATCTTTACCATTAAAAAACAAACTAGGGCTGAGCAGAAACCATCAAAAGTTTTGACGTCACTGTGAGCTGGTGAGTCTGCATCTTTTGTGGTTTGCCAAACCACCTGCCACGTTAATAGAGCAGCCGTTCTGCTGTTGCGAAGGAAAGTTAACTAAAACACATAGGGTGTAGTTCCCCATACTGTCACAGCAGTGAAGCTTACATTGTTCGCTTTATTCACGCTACTATCTTTACCGCACGCAACATAGAGACCGCTCACGAAGACATCGATACAATTTTGATTAGGCATTTTGATTAGGGCTTTCAAGATTTTGCGACAAACGTTGGAGAATCGAAACGTTGGAAATCGAGATTACAAATCCGCACGTCTGCACCAAGAACACGATAACGCAGTTCTGCAAACTTCCTCTCGTAGAACATTTGAGTCCACATTAACAAACATATCTTACGTTAGAATTGTTTGTAAGAGCAAATTCCAGCCAATCATGTTGCTGGTCATCGCATTAGTCAAGGAAGCCGGACAATGTCAAAAAGCAGATGCGAACAAAAAGCTTTCTGAATTCCCCCCAGAAGCCGAAAAAATTGATATATTAGCTTGCAGCTTATCTGAAATATTGATTTTTACAATGTTTACGGGGGTTGTCTAAAGTCGCACTCGCAAATTAAAGTTAAATTATGCGTTCTTACTTTCCAAAGCCACGATTTAATTAGGAGGCACGCCGTAGTGTAGGGCTCCAGACTACCTAGAGTTCTTTAACGTTCATCCATCGCATGGTACACGAACGTTCTTGACTTTCGCCCCCATCGGAATGCGACCGGCATGGCTGGAATCGAACATGCGACGTTGTGCCTACTCACAAATCCATGGTATACTTATGGAGGGGCAAAAAAGAATAAATTTTGTCCCCTCAAGATTTCTTTAACACTTATAATTTACAGACTTGTGGTATCATTTCTCATGTTTAATGAAAGAGTTGTGAACACGATGTTCAAGTAATTTTTTTACTTTGATATTTTCAACAACTTTTCTATAATAAAACATTGGTCGAACAAATAAAAAAACGGGTTCCTTAATTGAATCTGCAGGCTCTGGCATCTTTATTTAAATGCAAATTGCATCATCCGTGAATTGAATGCCGAGCGAAATGATGTATATAATCATCTTAAATTTAATGCCCCTTACCTTTCCTTAAAACGCGCAGCACAATATTAGCAGGCTGGAAACATGTTAAGTATTTGATTATGATCAGAAATACATTAAGGCTAAGCTATACGGGCTTTCACTTAGCATTTTTTGTGGTTGTTTCCATGCGCGACCCACTTTAGATAACAAAGAACCATCACAGAATCAACTTCAAACTGCGTCCACAGGCATGATGGTTTGCGAAGTACCATGAACATGGCGACGGTCTTGCGGGTAGTGATAATTTGTCCTAAGATGAAAACTGCCTCGTTGTCCGAGTTGCTCTGCAGGCGGGCTTTCGGCGCGTAATCGCGCAGCAGATTCAGAACAGCCATCACGTTGCAACTACGGCGCTTGTGAACCTTCATGTGGTACCCGGTACCGAAGCGCTGCTTCAGGAATGCCGGTGAGCCACCACACCTGTGTAACATGGCAAAAAAGAATAGGTCAAAAAATAACCTATTCTTGAGGAATGTGTTCGTGGGTATGTCTCAGTTTGCTCCAGCAATAGCAAATGCTTTCTTGCCGGAACACTAGAGATAAATAGCACTAAACGAACGTGAAACAAGAAGGAAAAGGCCAAAGGACACGACGCTATGGTCTTGTGTGTTGTTCGTTCTTCTTTCGTTCTTGTTCTGTAGGCTCTCGCATCTTTGTTTAAAAGAACGTGAAACAAGAACGACAAGGACAAAGGACACGACGCTATTGTCTTGTGCGCTTCTCATTCTTGTTGCACGTTCTGATAACGACAGTTAAATATGTATCAATTCTGTAATGAGCATGAACTAACCCTAATTTCTCTTCTAATTGGCCTACAACAGCTGTTCCTGTTATGTGTTGACATTTTCCGTAACCTGTCGTCACTTCCGACGCAAAGGTAAACAAAAAAAACTAATTTTCTTTAGAACACTGTATAAACTGGCGTCTCAAACAACATAAAAAATTAAAAAAAATCGCCGTTTTGCCCGAAAGGCTAATCACCGATTGCGCCAGCAATTTAGTACACAGCTACACGACGCAAGTAGACAGCTATACGGGCAGCTATACTAAGGATAGCAGTACTATCGGCCGTGTAAACGCGTAAGCATTCGCTTACTAACTAAATTAACAAGCATGGTGTCATGCGCGCACAATCAAACATGAACACATCTCACTCGATGACCGCGGAAACTTGCTGTAAAAATGCTGGAGTGAGGAAGCGCGGCGGGAGCGAGCCAATCGACCTTCGTGCTGCCTCTTGCTTCAGCGCGAACTAAGCGGCGAAAACACGGCGGACATCGCAGATCGCTTTCTAGATGGGGCTCGAGCGGCCGCTTCATACGCAGCAACCGTCGCAGTAGAACACGCCCCCCTCCTTTACCCCCCGTGCCATCCGCGCGACGGAAGACTGCGCGCTTCCTCCTCGCGTTCCTTCCGTGCGCGCGCGAGATTGAGTCGTCTTCGTCGGCTCAACCTTGCACGCTGTCCCTCCCACATACAGAAATCGGCGTCCGGCGACGACGTCATCGCTCATAGACTTATACGGCACATCACGACGATGCCGACGGTGAGGGAAGAAATGCACCTGGAGCGTCATTATAACTGCTATCGCAATGTCTCACACTGAGACGGCAGTATTTGTAAATAAAAAAAAGTATGCGAACCGGAATTTTATCCGGAGTGGAACCTGCACCCAAACCCGTATTTTTAGGACGTGCCTGAACCGAAAAAAATAATAACGGTTACCGGTCCAGCATAAAATGGTTCAAGCATAGAGTGCGACATCATCATCATCATCAGCCTATATTTTATGTCCACTGCAGGACGAAGGCCTCTCCCTGCGATCTCCAATTACCCCTGACTTGCGCCTGCAAATTTCCTAACTTCATCATCCCACCTGGTTTTCTGGCGTCCTCGGCTGCGCTTCCCTTCTAGAACTTGGTATCCATTCTGTAACCCTAATGGTCATCGGTTATCCATCCTACGCATTACATGGCCTGACCAGCTCCATTTCTTCCGCTTAATGTCAACTAGAATATCGGCTATCCCCGTTTGTTCTCTGATCCACACCGCTCTCTTCCTGTCTCTTAACGTTAGTCCTAAGATTTTTCGTTCCATCGCTCTTTGTGTGGTCCTTAACTTGTTCTCGAGCTTCTTTGTTAACCTCCAAGTTTCTGCCCCATATGTTAGCACCGGTAGAATGCAATGATTGCATGTACACTTTTCTTTTCAACGACAGTGGTAAGCTCGCAGTCAGGATTTGGCAATGCCTGCCGTATGCACTCCAACCCAATTTTATTCTTCTGTAAATTTCTTTCTCGTGATCAGGGTTCCCTGTGAGTAATTGACCTACAGAGTGCGACAACGGGTGCTCAAAAGACGCCATTCTTCAAAGTAATTACGTTTTGAATGGACGCACCCCACTAGCTGATTGTTACTACTTCAAACCAGTTTTTGTTGCCTGCCATGGTTCAAAGCACATGTGGCACGCCTAAGCAGAGAGCAACGCTCTTTGATTTCTACAAATCAAATCATTCCCGTAGCACTATGTGCGTGGTTAAGACGTTTTTGTCGGTGCTTAGTCAGCACCACCTAGGTAGCACAAGGCCTGCTCACTCTGATCTATGACGTCATGCTACACGGCCCGAAATTTCCATTGCCAAGGCTGGCGTGATGAAAGCGGTGACGGCACCACGGCTTACTCGGAAGCATCCCGATTAGGTTCAATGGCAGTTGGGCCAGGTAGCATGACTTGATGGTTCGAAGTGAACAGGCCTTGTGCTATCTAGGTGGTGTTGGCTTCGTTAGCCCAAGACTACGCGCCACGTACAGATGGATATACGAAAGATTGTCACGGTGTTTGACGCAAACTGTCCTTGTTCATCGCTGAGAAGCATCAATGTCCCCCAACCTGCTTTTATTTCTTGAATAAGCTGAAAACTGAGCGAAATGTTAATTGGAGACGTCTTTCTTTGCAACAGACAAGAAGCTTGGAGTTAAAGTTTACGTTATAAACTGTGAATCCACGCTGGCTTCAACACTTCAGTTCATGTACCGCAGTTCGCTCACCACAATTCGAGAAGCAATTACCAAGCGAAGAAAAAAAGACAGCTGACTTAACTGATTATGTTGCTGTCAAGGCGTGGAAGCTAACCACACCGAATGCACCAGACACAGGCATGCTAAATAACTGTCTCTTTAATAGGCACATCTAAATTTCTCCGTATCTGCGCAATACATTAGCAAACTGCTTCATTGCTGAAAAAAATGCGTCGACTCATTTGTATTAGTTGCCTCGGCTGGTTCCGGATATCTCTTTTTCCAAAAAATGTGACGGTTCACTTCCTGAATGCGGGTGATGCGCAAGCGTATGGGTACTTAGCGCACATGAAGCTAGCATCCCTCGGTGCGCTTAGATGCCTACGCTGTTCCCATCGCAGATCGTATTCAAGACAAGGCTCGCGCGGCCGCGCCATACGCAACAGCCGTCTGTGTAAACAACCCCCCCCCCCCCCCCCGCTTTCAAGCGGAGGGACGATGTGCTGCCCCCGGCTTTATATTAACATGTGAAGGCCCTAGCACCTTTTTTGTTATTTTATTAATTGTTTGCTATTGCCCCGACGCGCGCAGGTCTGGTAGAAATGTGTGAGTTTCCTCGTAGCAGAATGAGGCTTTCTCGTACATTCAAATTACAATCCGACGGCGAATCCGACGCCGAATGCGAAAGTCGTAACTTACCATTTTTCTGGCGGATTTCACTGTGAGAAATTCAATGTTTGTTCACTAAAACCTTGCACCACGTGGAGGGCCTGCGCGGCCGATGTGGTTGGAGGATTTTCTCCGCCACCCGCAATCACACGCCGGTTGCCGACGCCGGATTTTCTATGACACGGGTCCCTAAAAGCTATCGCGTTAATATACTCAAACATCAGGACCAAAACATAGGTGCACTCTTCTAAGAGTCGCGTCTAGACCCATCAACTATACCTGTATAACTAACTTTTCATTATAAAACCTGCTAATATTCAGAAACGCATTCCCGGAAATATATCCCGCTGCCCATGGATATTGATTCTAAACACCTCGTACCCTTGGCAGGCTATATTTGGAACGTATCGTATCTTTGCTTCAAGGTCCTTGTCAGATAGGGCAAATGTTTTCACACTCTCTCCAGCTGTTGTTCTGCGTTCAGTGCTTCTGCGGTGGATCTAACCACCTTGACGAAGGGGCACATAAGGCACTATTCAATTAGACGAATTCTCGTTTGGCGCCATGAACTAGAAGGAACACCCCTTCAGTTCCTAGCTGGCATATGTACTGTTATTCATGTAGGTTGAAACACAAATTATCAATAAAACAACTATGAACTGCAGGTTAAAAGTTGTGACTGCTGGAAGGTCCTATATCGTCAAACTTGCTGAAAATGCGACATACCTTTCAGCTTTCGAAAAACGCTGGCTTTTCATTATGTTCCTTTGTCATTTTCACACATCAGTCTCGCTACGTTTAAGCAGAAGTTTTATGTTTATGTTGCCGCGATGCTAGAGAGAAAATTCAGGTCACTCCGGCACTGCTTTCAACGACACTATGTAGTGAATTTGCATCCACTATACTTTGTTTCATACTTAGCAGACAACGCCGGACAGGCTACTTGTCCGGATGCTAGTGCAGTTGTTTTAATGCGTTCGCATTACGAGTGTCAAAGCGGAAAAAAAAAATTGGGAGGACGCTTAAGCATCGCTTTTAAGAGTGGAACGCGATAGCATTCAAAGATCCCTGACTGCTACTCATGGTTCCCGACGACTGCAGCCTATGCAAACGAAATAGTTACTTGCAAACACTGGCGGCGAACGCTGCGCACGTAGGCGAGCTTTCTGGTAGAAACGCGGCCTCTTGCGTGGGCCGATCCCGGAGATAGTGCACAACCTCACCAAATAAATTACATCATTTTCAGGTTTCCGTATTTGTCTCGCACATTTAACATTTCAGTCTGAGAAGATTTAACATAAAATGCATGTGCTGTGGGTGTTTTCTTTCATGACATTTGTCTGTGGATTGTCATTCTCAAAATTCCGAAGAATAGCTTTGCCAAGAATGCAAGAAAAGGTATGAGCAACATTAAAGATAGAATGGTGTGGCATACCTAAACGTGGTTGGGGACGATTTTCACGGCCTGCGGGCGCCAATGCCGACGCCGAATTTTCTGCGACACAGGGCACTAAACGCCATTGCGTTAAAACCTGTAGCAACTGCCAGAGGAGGTTAAACGGCGTTCCATGTAGGCTCCCTAGAGGCTGTCAACGCAGAGCGCCTCGGCCTAAAACCCCTCAATAAAGAAAAGTAGCGCCATGTGTTGAAGATCGCCGCTTTCCTCCTCTCCTGCCCGTTCTCTCGGCGCTCGGCCCTCCGATTGGCTGAATGCTGTCACGTGCTCTCGCGCGCTTTTTTTCTTGCTTGTTTTTTGCTCCCGCCGCCATCGCGGTGCCAGACCATTGCGAGCGGTGTATGGAGGCACCACGCATCGCGTCTCCTTTGTGCTTTTAAGGCGTAGTGTTCGCGTTGCCGTGTTGCTCGGCATTCGGGTGCAGAACACGCGAAACAGACGGCAAGCGACTCTTCCGGATTCCATCTGTGAAGCGAGACGCGGCGCAGAGGAAGGTCTGGCTTCAAAGAATCAGCCGGGCTGATTTCAACCCAACACAATGGTCCCGGCTGTGTGAGGTAAGCAAGCGATTCTTCCGCAAAACGGAAGAATCGCTATGCGAGACCGCAAATGCAGCCTCGCATACACCTGTAAGATGGCCGCTGCCGCGCTACTCAAATCCGCAAAAAATGAAAAAAAAAATGTGTGGAGTAGTGTAAGGCTTCCTGCAAGCGAGCGAAGCCACTAGCCTCATTATCGACGGACCGCTTCCGCCTGAATGATCGGTAGCTCACTAGTCAGTGAAACCTGTACGACAACTGCATATATACAGCTGGTGGATCATTCACTCCCTCAGCGTAGTCATTGTTAGAGGCCCGCTGTGCACGTTAGCCGCTGGCCAACGAGGGACTGGAGTTACTGAAACGCGGAGATGACGGCGCCAGGTCTACCAACGCCGAGGTCGCGCGTGGCATGGCTCAGTTAAAGCCCGACTTAGAGGCTTTAGGCTCACTGTATCACCGCTAATAGTACAGCCATCTAAGCGCAACGGCCTTTATGCGTCCTCTCGTTGTTTCGGCAGCCAGTCATAATATAACGCGAAAAATTCCGATCAAAATACGAGTTCGAGAGCGCGAGTGACACGTAGCCACAGCGTTTCATTCGGAGAGCGTCTGCTAGTTCAGCACCGCGTAGGGGGAGCCACGGTCGACAGAAGAGCGAGTGAACGCCGGCGCAGGAGGAGGAGAGAGGAGATGGCGCTACTTTTCTTATTTAGGGGCTTTACCTCGGCCTACCATCCTCCCGCGGGACGTTTCCCCTCGATAAACAGGTGGTCGCGGGATGAAATTCCGATCACGGGGGCCGCATTTTGATGGAGAGGAAATACGAAAACACCCGTGCGCTTAGATATAGGTGGTCCAGGTGGTCCAAAGAACTCCAGGTGGTCCAAATAATTCCGGAGTCACCCGTTATGACGTGCATCATAATCAGATCGTTGTTTTGGCACGTAAGACCCCACAATTAAATTTAATTAAATGAAATGAAATGAACGCTTCGCCTCGTTTCGCCTCGCCTCCTTCGCTCAACGGCACCTACACTTTCCTCTAGGTGGCGTTGCTTTGCCGCGCGCTCAGCTAGCTCCTTAGTACTTTCCCCAGCGCGCGATTCTCTTCACATTCGCAGGCGCCTTCCTGCTCCGGTTTGTTCGCGGCTTCAAAAAAACATTGGCCGATTGATCTGACTTGCCTCTTTTTACAGCGTAAGCTGTTATGGGCTCATTCCAATAGCTGTTACGGTTCGCGATGGTGCCCGCCGCCGCCACCGTTGAGGACCGTAACCACTGCCGCCGGAAATGCTTTTGAAAAAAATAACCGGTTCCCGCCGGGATGGAACCTGCGCCCGCTGCGTGGGAGCCTGATACTCTAGCCACTGAGCCACGCAAGCGCTTGCTATCGAGCAGCGGAAAAATGCCATATAAACGCTCCCTAGGCAGGCGCGCAGGCGCGGACGACCCGAGCCTCCGCCAGTATGGTGGCACCATCTATAGTTAAGGTGTCTGCAAACGCAACGTGCCTGACATTAAGTTGCAGTTGTAAGGCTTGGTCGGGCTCAGCAGACTGCTGTGCAGAGAGCATTACAAGCCGCAGCTCGCCGTCGACGCCGGGCGGACAGTTCAGATGGTTCTCGTCAAAACGAGGCGAAGAGACTTGCCGCGAAGACCCTTTTGTGCGTGGTGCCGAAATCGAAGCCACTCTTGAGCCGCTCCATAAGCTTACGTTGTGACTATGGTGCGTGTGCCGCGCAGGCCTGTGACTTTTTTTTTTACAGCGTAAGCTTTTATGGGCACAATCCAATAGCTGTTCCGGTTGGTGATGCTGTCCGCGGCCGGTGTCCTTCGGAGCAATGAGAAAAAAGAATACCCAGTTCACGCCGGGATCGAAACCAAGCCCTCTGCGCGGCAGTCAGCTACTCTGCGTAGCACTGCATGACGCAATTTTCCATTTCCAGCACTTGCTAGCTGCTGCGGAAACACGTTCTATACATGTGTCCTAGCACGTAAATAGTCACGCGATGTGAGACGCGCGCCGTGTAGCTTCGATACGTGCACACTTAGCAATGCAGTTGTATAATATTCCACCGGGTGGCATGCCATGTTACAGTTGCATCGTATCGTGCCATTTGTCACGCGATGCGAGATGCGCGCCGCGTAGCGTTCATACGTACAAGCTCTACTTTGCTGTTGTGTTGTATTCCACCAGGCGTCACAACATGTAGCAGTTGTATCATATCGGGCCAGGTGTCGAGGGATGTGACAAGTGGGTCGTGTAGGCTCGATAACTGTGTTTTACTCTTCAGTACACGTTATGGCGTACACGTTATGAGGTACAAACCGCTGCTGAAGAAGCAAGTCGTAGAGCTACGCGCGCGGCTTCAACCAGGCAACGTCGGGCTCAAGAGACCGCTGTGCAGAGAGCAGCACAAGCTGCATCTCGCAGTCGACGCCGGGTGGACAGTTGAGTTTGTTCCGTGAAAATGACGCAAAGAGACAGTTTCCTATGGAGCTGCTCCTCCAGATTGCGATAAAACGGCGCTGCATTTGCCGCGCAGGTCTGCAACTTCTTAATGCATTTTTCAAAGGCACATGAGCACACCAAAGCATTTGTGCGATGATAAGGAATATCTTCTATCGAGTGCGCGTTATAGTGCTGTTTAATTTCTGCACTGCGACGTACGTAATGTCGTTGTTGACCGAAACGGTATTGCTTGCTGTAGCTTCTAAAACACACGCGCAGGCGCCAGCATTCTTTAGAGTCATCGTCACCATCGACATCTTGAACAATGTCTGCCTATCGTGTAGAGCACCATAATAATTATTATCGTAGCGCAACGATTCTACTTGGCCTGATGCGAGACAGTGGGCTAGTGGACGTTTATCCATATAAACTGCTCGTCCCCAAATTGTTCGGGCAGCCCCAGTGACTTGATGAAAATTGTGCAGAAACCATAGATGATGATCGTCTGTAAGCGAACAGGAACGCTTCTGCAGAAAGCTATATTCGCGTTGTCAAAGAAAGGATGCGCTTGAAAGCGTGTATTTGTTACAGTGACGATATTGCGTAGCAATTATTGTTTCATTGACTATTTCCACGGGGGAACAGAGTTGTTGCAGTGGCCTTCTGGATGCAGCCGTAGATATGGGCGTTGAGATGCCTAAGCGCTTCCACTGCGTTCCACGCTGATTTCCTTTCTTTGTTGTTCAAAGCGAATAGCTTTCTTTTGCACTTCCGTCGGTTCTCGTGGTCGGCGGTTGACTATGTTTTCGGTGACAGCTTACAGCGCGTACCTGATCTGTCCGTTGGCCATGATGACGATGCGGTCTCCGAGCACATCAGCTTCGTCCAGGTGCTGTGTAGTGAGGAAGATGGAGCATCTGCGTCGAATCTTGAGCAGCAACTCCCACATCTCGCGGCGACCTTCCGGGTCCATGTTCGACGTCGGCTCGTCCATGATGATCACCTGGGCGGTGAGAGAAGAGCACTCATGTGGGAGGACGAAGTAGTTTTGTCACAGCGAGATGGCCACATGCCAATGTTGTGTGTGACTGGGAATTTACATGAAGCGCAAAAAAAAAAAAACGCTGGACAGACGGGCCGAGAAACAGACAAGGCAAGCACTGGTTTTTATCAACTTGAGTTTGTTGAACGAGCACGTATAAATACACGAAAAAATAAGACGGGGAGGGGTCGTAGCAGAGATCGCACTGCGCAAACTCTGTGGGCACTGCCAGAAATCAAAACTTAAATAGGCGAAACATCAAAACATAGCAACGCAGATAAAACCATCCAGCTGTGCGTGAGAAACTGGCTTGAAGCGCTTGCTCTTCTCTGCCCCTCCGTCGGTGTTTTTTTTTTTTCACGCTGCTTTTGACCTCCTCAGCATGAATGCATACCAACTCGGCCAACTTACGGTACTAATACGTACGGTACTAGCTCGGCGGCCGCTAAATGAATGGTAAGCCTGTGGTGGATTCGCTCGTTGACAGAATGCAGAATGCTAACGCAAGGCGAGAACGTGCAAGTTTAGATCTTGTACAAATTGCATACAGAATCCGCAGCAGGGTCGCTCTGAGTGGGTGCGTAAGCGGAAGTAGTCGCTATAGGTATCACCGTGCGTTCCAAAGTAATTCAATATTTCTCAATAAGTAATTCAATAAGACAAATTTCTTTAAGACTATCACCGACTTCATACTTGTCTTGTCTATTGAGAATGCGCACGAGCCGCGATTACAATGTCGAATGTAATCGCGCTCCAGCGATAACTTAGGAAGACGGCGATACAGGTGTAAATATCAGATGGACTTCACCGGCGAGGATAGATTGCGACGGCCGACGAATGTGCTTTGCCGCTTTCGTGTTGCTTTGAGTGGTACTTGTTTCTCTGAACATAAGTTCTGAGAACAAATGACAGAATTAGCTATCTGCGCATGCTTTGCGTAAACCTGATAGCATAAAGAAAGGAAGCGTGTATCGAGGTGAAGAAGCAATAGGATGCTCCAAACGGTCAGGGTGCGGTAAACAACGCTATGAGAAGCTACACCACATTTTACCTTATGGCGGGCGCCAAAAGGTATTCGTAGCACGCAATTTTCCATTTCCTTGCTAAGCAAAACAATCATGCATACGAAGACACGTCACCAGATTTAGAGATTCTTCGGGTGATGTACGGCAATATTTTTTACCTGTGAAAAATAGAGCAGCAGATAAAGTTGCATAGATTGTCTCCTTAAAATTGATTTTTGCCAACATATGCAAATGATTCTCTGGGATTTCAGATTGACTGTGGACAACAGTCAAGATATCACAACTCCTGCAGCAAATGTAGCAAGGGCGATGTTGCAGCCATTGATGTTGCTGGTCCGCACATTGAGAGCGAAAATTCGAGGAAATTGTATCTTGTTTCACATGCGCTTTTCAGTATTTTTCTTGACTTTCGCGGAAAGCAGATCTTCAAATACTTTTTCCTGTCAACCTTTTAGTGCCGCCCAAATGCCGTTATGACGGCAATCAAGCGTAAATTTGGGCGAATTGGTACGTGTGCTTTATGAACGCACCGGAAACAAAGACGGCGATATGCAGTTGAACCATCGAACTCAATAATTTATTTCACTTTTACCAGCCCCCATTTTTTCAAGATTTCGACAATAAAATGAGCACCTTTTCATTTTCCTGCATGCTGCCTTCTCACTTGCGCTTATTCGCTTCTTGTTCAATCCTTCAAAATTTAGACATTCGGTGCCTTGTCGCCTGCGACTCTGTGTGTATGTTCGTCTTTACTGCGTTAATAAAATTAATTTATTCTGGAGTGGAGTTCTACGTGCCAAAGCCATGATTTGATTATAAGGTGACTCGATCATTTCATTCAGTGGGCGACTCAGTTATTTCTGACCACCTGGGGCTCTCACACGTGCACCCAATGCACGGTACACGGGCCTTCTTGTATTTCGCCCTCACCGACATGTGGCCGCCGCGGCGGTATTTGATACTGCGACCTCAAGCTTTGCAGCGCAACCACAGAACCACTGCAGCACCACGGCGGACTTAAAATGCGTAATCAGTTCTATGCCTACCCAACGAGGAAACCCGTCCTTCCATCCGTCACGTAAGATGATCGTTTACAAGATAGGGGTGAATTGACCTTCGTGCTGCCTCTCGCTTCAACGCGAACTAAGCGGCGTGAACACAGCGCACACGAAGCTATCAGCACTCGGCGCTCTCTGTCCACATGGCAGATCACTTTCAAGATATAGCGCCCACGCGGCCGCGCCCTACATAGCCGCCGCCTGTGTAGGGTTGATCACGGTTCATAATGGTTCGACGTCCTTGGATAAGGCTCTAAAGAGCGATAATGGCTTACAATGATTGGAGCGTTACCAGTGCACCTGACGCCACCACCTGCAATAGAGTTTGCTTGTGCCATCAATTCATCTTGCATTGCCGTCCGCAGCAGTTCGTGCCACCGCAGCGCTGTCGCTTATACTGGTGGGATAAAGTTTTATAACAATGATAATGACACCGGGCTGCGTGGTGATGAGCAAGTGGCACAATGCTTACGCATGCTTAGATTCCCAGAGGAATCTGGCAATACTCCCCAGAGGAATTATTGCGTGAACGTTTTTTGCAATCTCTTCATAATGAATATTTACCATTGACAAGTAACCTCGCCACGTTTCATTGCCACAGGAGATAGATGAACACTCCAAGCGAACATTCGCCGTTTCCGTGGGGCTACGTAGTTATACGTATGTTATATACTTATCCATGCCGTAAATGCAAGTTGTATTGCTACATTATTCCTTGAAGTTGCTCATACCAAGTCTTACGTTCTTGGCTAAATTATTCCTCAACATCCGCAGGAGTGATGCGGATTGAATTGAACATTTAATATATGGCCCGTTTGTGAACACGTAGGCTAATCTCGCCTTGCAAAACCGGGCTGACTGCCTCCTAATTTTCGGGTCGCGTAATCCTATGGTCTTTCAAGCTACTACGTTGAGCAATGGTACCAACAAGCTAAGCTGCAAGTGTCGCCGCAATACCACATCAAGGTAAAGTATTCGAACCGTCTGCAGTCACTGTGTTCTGACCTTGGGCATGGCTAGGATGGCCATTGCAGTGCAGAGCCGTCGCTGTAGCCCCGGCGCGAGCTGTGAGGCGAGCACCGTGCGGTATTCCATGAGCCCGACGTCGTACAGGAGGGTGACCGTTTCGATGCGCGTCCTCTCCAGTGGGATGCCTTTGATCTGGTGCGATGGCCGGGCAGATAGATAAGTTACTCCCACACAAGCAAGTCGGGGTTCGAAAGTATGCGGCAACGGGCAGGATAAAAATCAATTTTTCTAAATGTTAAGTTAGGTAACTGCAGGAGCGCTAGTCTGGCGCCCATGCATAAACAGGGGGGGGGGGGGGAGGGGGTTTTCTGCACAGGCTACAGTGGTTATCATGTTTCTGCAAGCTCCACCATCATTGGAATGAATAGTTTCTGAAAGGCATGTTATGCCCTACTGCCACCGAAGTACTGTATTCTGCACTGTCACTGACGCAAACTAGTCCACAGCAGTCTACTTCGGTGTCTTTATGTTTGCATAACCTGTCTAATGATGTATACAGGTGGTCGTTTCAGATCGCTCCGACCGGCGGTGGTGGCATAGTGGCTTGGGAGTTGCGCTGCCAAGCCCGAGGGCGTGGGATCAAATCCCAGCCACGGCGCCAGCATTTCGATGGGAGCGAAATGCAGAAACGACCATGTACCGTGCGCTGCGTGCGTGGTAAAGGACCCCAGGTGGTCAAAGTTAATCCGGAGCCCCACGGCGCGCCTCATAATAATATCGTAGTTTTGGCACGTATAGAACCCCCTTATTTAAATTTGTTTTTAAATCACTATGACAGTGATTCAAGCTATGATAAGGAAGCAGAATGATCAGTTCTGTATTTCGTTGTTCTAGAAATTCAGCTTTAAAGCTGTTTTGCCACCTTTGTATTACCGCCAGAGCGCCCTCAAATGAACACCTGAATATGCCATTAGTGGAGAGCGAAGATCGACAAAAGTTCAAAAAAAGTTTGTGTTCCTCTGTATACTGCCATCCTTATGCCTGAACATGAGCAGAACCTCAAGGGGTGCGCAGCATGCAGCCCCACTGGCCCACGTTATAACGCTGCTGGTTGCGCCGTGCTGCCTTTTTCTCAGCACAAGGCTGCATCTTTCCACTGGGGTAGCGATCAAAGCTGTTGCCGCCTGTTACTTCACTACCCGCTGTTCTCAACCTGTCCTCCCCTTCGGTCACTGCAACTTGCCATACCATTAAAAAGCGCTCTACTCGCAAAAGCGTAACTTGTAGGCACAAGAGAATAAGTTCAGAAGAGCTTCTGTGGTGTCTTTATATGGCATGGAATGACCTTATTGTGTAAGCGGTGATGCCTAAAAGGCAGACATAGGTACGCTAAACACCTTAACACCAATCGAACACAAACACAGGTGCACATCTGGGTTCGCTTTGCGTTTACGTGTCAGTGCTCCTGTGTGTGCCACCTAAGCAGCGACACCTGCTCAAAAAGGACACAAGTGTAAGCTACAAGTCAAGCCTGTAAAATTTGCGCCACAACTTCTTGTGCCACGGCTGTCTCATTCGTTGAGCCTATAATGCCATGTACCAACTCGGCCAGCAAGCAAAGCTTACGAAATGAACCACGACGTCAATCACTGCAATTTCACTGCAGTCGAATTTGCTCATGCTGGCTAAATCGAAAGTGTTGCAGCACGAATTCCACTGCGGCACAGAAGGACGGACTCGCGTTCCACGTTGGAAAGGGAAATCGCAACGAGAGCGAGCGAAACAGAATCGACGTACGATGGCGAAATACATGAGGTGCTCTTCGACAGTCAGGTCCTCGATGAGAATGTTGTTCTGAGTGCAATAACCGATGCTGTCACGCGCGTCCCTGGTGGACGTCTTGACGTCGTATCCACCCACGCGCACGTCGCCCGACGAGCAGCCCAAGAAACCTGCGCGAGAAAAACAGTTTGCGTCATTGAATCTTGTAGTGTTTAAGGATACAGCGCATTCGAGCTTCCTCATTCACAAATATCCAATGAAGTTTGTGTTTTTACGCCGTATTTAACGTTAGCTAAAAATCTAAAGGATTATCCATGCATTGAAGGCTTCTTGTTTGCGCCGCCGAGCGTGTAGTAGTTAAAATGAGGACAATGTAGGTGATATGCCGAACGCGGTAAAGACAGCAGTTGCAAAGGTTGTGATGGCAGGTTTTCACATTCGTGGTTATTTGTTCAACCTTATACCATGAACATGCCGCATGTCTAAGTTATTATAGGAACTACATTCACGTATACTTTGCATTTCCCCGATTTCAGTATTTTACACTTTCGGCCTTCGCGGCTCTGCCTTCGACAGAACAGTGAAGGGTATTGACTCTCGTATTCCAGAACGCTCCTCCCCTCAACACCAGTCAGACATTAAAAAAGTGCCTCTTTGACCAATTCCTGAGCCAACATTTTGCAACCAGGTGCTGTCTGCATCTCTCCGAATACACTGGAATGAGCGTGTGCTCGTGATGCCGAGTAGTTTCCCACAAAAATTATGGGAGGGAAAGCTAGCGCTAGTGGCTACACAAGTTGCAAGCATGATGATTCAGTCCTTCTAGCTTCAAACGGCTTTGTGACTTAGCAAGGTGCTAATTTTCAGCGAAATATGGTGTTATAATTGTAACAAATTAAAATTAAATTAAATTATGGGGTTTTACGTGCCAAAACGCCGATCTGGATTGCAATGGATATTATCTTGTCTCTTTAGGAAACTATGGTTACTTCAAAATTTACCAAGATAGAGCGTAACGAAAAACGTTACAAGAACGTCCAAAGCCACAAGCACGGCGATTAGACAAATCCGTTCAACTATTCCTTCATTTCCCATGGCAGCCGAATGATGGCAGACCCAGAGTTCCCTTTTCTGATTCTCATTATGCAAATATCTGTCAAGCAATTCCTCGTTGACGGAACAATCGAGAAGCGTTATTACAGCTCAGTGTGATCTTCATTCCTGGGACGACGCTGTGCTCGAGTCGGAGTATTCGACGAAGAGCTTGCAGTCGAGGCCTGCTTGGAGCATACGGTGGTCAATCAGCGAGTCAAGACTTTTTGTCTCAGGGCGTGCTTGCATTGCAGGTCCTACGACACCAGTAAGCACGAAGCGTGTTCCAGCGGATGACCTACTGCTTCCCGGCAGCTTTTAGTACCTTACCTGTAATCATGTTTAGCAGCGTCGTCTTCCCTGCACCATTGTGGCCGAGAAGCACAGTGATCTGGTTCTCGAAAATGCGCAGACTGACGCCTTGAACGGCAATCACTCCATCGTAGTCCTGCGGTCGCAACGTCCATGCACTGAGTAAATCACGTAGTCTCGCACTTATTGAATCGAACTTAATGACCTATTAAGAGACTTCTTAATACAAGCGTAAGTTCTAAAGGAAGCGCAGTAGTGACACATCGAGACTACAATTGACCAAGAGCATATTCCCATGTTGATGTACCCCTGTAACCAACAGTGGCGTGCCAGCAAGATTTCACGACAGACACGCAACAGCCCTACAAGCCGGAAGGTTAGAATGTCTTACTAACTATGTAGCGCCTTCGCTTTGAGACTGTCCCTTTGACTAAGTTGTACTTCTGCTTGGGTACATCGAGCATCTACATGAACCATAACCTTCGCGCGGAGCGCGCTTGCCTTGCATAGAAAAGAAATTTGTCCAAATCTGATGAACGCGCTCGAAGCTCCTGGCGAATACGAGTACGTTACTGTGTCCATAATTCGACAGTGCTAGATTAGTGTACGGGACCTCACGGAGAGGAAAGCTTACGTATCTTAAGAGGAAGCTTTAGCTAGGTGCCAAATCTTATTTGCCAGCTCAAATATATGTAAATCACAAAAACGTTCTGTTGAGACAAACAATGCACCGATTATGAATGAAATCTGTAGCAGTTCAGAGAGCAAGTAAATTCTACCAACTGTAAGAAGCAATAATTTGATTTAGAGCTTCAAGCTTTTGAAAAAATAGCCGAAATCAGTACGTTTCAGAAAATTCGAGCAATGTTTACAAATACGCAACCGTGCACTAAAAACGGGTATCATTGTTCTGCAAAGAGCATCTGTTAAAGCATCTAAAGCGGACGAACGTGATTTATAAGTTTGCACCTTATCTGAATTTGTTACAACGCTTACGAGGATTTCGAAGAAGTTCTAATCACAAATTAGTGGTATATTTGAGAGCTCTGTATAACTAACATCAATTTTGAACGATTTAGATGTTTGAATACGTTTGGTTTACAGAAATGCGATATCGTTTAATCCGTAAGCATTCTTCGCCGAGTACCCCAGCCCCATCACGCAAAATGTTTAATACCTTGTATATGCGGAAAATTATGTAATTTGCATTTGTAAAACATTTCATTTTCATTTTCAATTCATTTTTATTGATAAGTAAATTAGTACATAGACTTTTGTCTTAGTACATAGTACATAGACATATGTACTAAGAAATAGTACATAGACATAGACATTTAATCATTATAACAGCGTAAATATAGATTATTGCTAGCTTTAAAGTGATAAGAAACAATTTAAGCAAAACAAATAAAAGTGATCACCGAGATTACCCATAACGATACATATGGCTCCATAGAAAATGCCATGGAGAAGCTTCTAGTAGGGGTGGGCCAACGTAAATTTGGGGGTGGGCCAACCTAAAATTTGCAAGTGGGTCACTTGAAATTTGCAGGTCGGCCAACTTTCAAGTTTGGCATTCGGCCAACTTACTTTTGAGGGTAAGTCAATGTGAATTTAGAGGGGAGCCAGCTTGAAATTTCGAGGTGGACCAACTTCAATTTGAGGGTGGGTAAACTTGAAATATTAGGGTGGAATAACAATTTTAGGGGTATGCTACGCATACTTAGACAACTCCTGTAGATTCTGCATTCTTTTTTTTTAATGTAGAGGTACACAGCTGTGAAGTTGGTACTTGAGTTATTTTTAATTTTGAAAATTCAAACAGTTGTAAAGAAACTGACAGACTAATTAAAGGATCTGCTTCCTACAATTAGTAGATTGTAACACTTTCCCTAATGCAACAACTCTCATCCGCTTCTGCGCAATGAATGCCGATAAAAACGATTTAGCCGTTCCAATGTATTTAGACAGGAGCTCCCGAGCTACAGCTTCCTCCTAAACGCGAGTGCTTTACGGAGAATTCAAGTGCCCAAGTGACCTATAAGTTGAAGCTGAAGGCCAAATTCAATGAAATTTTAGGACGTATAAAAAAGATATACTTTCAGATAGTGCAGATATACTGGGAGCAGACTCCGTGCAAACGTTCACGTTTGAAATACGAGACGAATAAATGTGTCGCGAATGGGTCTCAAAAGTAGACGCTTTTGATACCTCAACTGAAACAAACACCGTCATTACCAATCGCCGAAAGTGTAATCAAGAAAAAAAATTAAGCTGAATTGAATTGAAAGTGACGCATGACTCAGAATGCGCGGTTCCTTGGTAGGACAGTGGTTAAGCGTCGCAGCGACTTCCTGCTTAAAAATCTCGTAGGCGACGTGCTAGGACTTATGCGCTAACCACCTAGTGCACGTGTCGTCTGCACAGGTGCTATTTAAAGGCTACTTTCACGTGATTCATTGACGTGCAAACATCAAGGTACGGCGAAGAACTTGAAAGACGAGCGTCAAGAACCGACGGGCGTCAAGCAGCTAAAATCCAGGCAAGCGCAAGCTCGGGTCACGTGGCTACCACCAGCACTGTGGCTTGCTGGCTTCGCTGCTTCGACGTTGTCTGGGTTTCTTCATCACACTACTAACAAAAGAAACGCGGCAATTGTAGCCATGCTGAGATTTTCTTCTGTGGTATATATACCTATACTTCATAACCAATTCAGTTAACAGGAACTTTTATTCTAGTTGGCGATTAAGAGAAAGTTTACCTCGAGGCCAACTCCAATTTCCTTAGTCATGGTAGTAGACAACTTCCTTAGTATGGTAAAGTGCATAAATGCTCTCCGCAGACCAATACCCAACCAAACTGATTTAATTTCTTTGCATTAAAAAAAAGCTTGATTTCACCGAGCTATGGGTAGTGTTTTAAGTGGATAAATCATCCCATATTCGTTTTGTATTTTAATAACTTGCCTATAGATTCTTTATTATCATGCACCCATATTGCCATGTGCTCGAATTTAAGGCCGACAAGGCTGTTCCTGCATCACTATAATAGACGGCGGATACTATTATTTCCTGATAATAATCAATGAGAGAGGCCTGCCTCGTTGTTGCAAAGGAAGAGCGATAACAATAATTGCAAGTTTCTCGGTCAATGTCACGAAGCCACGTTGCAGTGAGCTAGAAGGGCACTGAAGCCGCGTCTGTCGAAATCAGCCCGCACCTTGCTGACATTGGCAACCACCACGGCGGCCAGTTGGTCCTTGGGCTCGTCCTCGAAGTTTTGCGCGTCTTTAGCGTGCTTCAGCGTGGTTTCGACGAACGCGAGGCGTGGAAGCCAGTAGCTCCGCTGCAACAAGCAAAAAACAAAACACACAGCGTCGTTGAAGAACTTCCTACTATCGTTTCGTTCCGTGTGATCCACCCGGATTCCTCACACTGTAAGCGCCAATACAAAGACGTCTGTCCTTAGCTAAGGAGTGCCGTCACTGCCGAGATAATGGGCGAATGGCTTATGGAAGAATATAACAGGAACTCGAGGGGCCCCAAACTCTTGGTAGACAAAGCCACATTTAGCCGACAGACAACAAAGCCAAGAAAAGTATGGAAAAATTACTTTTTAAAACAGAGAATGACAAAGTAAATGGGAATGAAAGTGGATGACAAAGCACATTGGGATTCGAACGCACACCTTACCCATATTACGCATTCGCTGTTCTGCCAGCTGAGCTGTGGCGATGGCTGTTCTCGGTCCACTTCTTCGGGTATTGATGTATGTGTAGAATGTATGTATGTGCAGAATAAACTACCCCGGGAGTGTTATCCAGCGCCTCTCGTGGTTGCGGGAGTAGGGTGCCCTTTTTTAACCATCCTTTTCATCGCGACGCCTCCTCTTAAAAGAATATAAGTGATATTGTAAGTGGATTTAACCACGGATTGAACTACGTAAACTGTCACTACGGAGCCTTATTGAAGTTCATCCGCGGTGCCGGGTTTGCACGCACATTTATATCACCGGGTATATTATACTGCCTATCACCTTCGATACTTTCCAGACTTCACTCTGAGGTGGTTACGGAAATGCATTGATTTGGTAAAGTCGTCGTTCTAGAAGATGGTCGCTAATTTGAGAGACTATCGTGTCACCACGGACGACGAAAAGCACCGGTGAATCGCGTTTCAAAAAGCGCGAAATGAGATGAAAATCGAGACTAAAGCATCGAGAGTAAAGCGTTGGCTTGTCAAACCACCACACGACATTACATCCACGTCTCTATGTTACTAAAATACCATAAGAAACAAGAGGATACGCTTACTTTGTCCACGTATATGGAGATATTTTTCTGCATTTAACCGTCGTATTTAAACGAAAAACAAATAGTTTTTTTTTCTTGTTCATAGCCTACCAGTCCTTAATAAGGATTGATTCTAAATTGATTAGGTCACTGACCTGCCTTCGGGTCTGTACATAATATAGACCAGGGACATAGTTTAGTGCAGAAATAAGGCTGGCCCCGGAGGTACAACTTCACAGAGAAGAGTACGACGCAAGTTGTTTTCTAACGTTGACTTTGACCAGCCTTTGTCAAAGTAACCTTGACACTCCACCAGCCGAAACGTTAGAGATACTGGCTGTTTCAGCGAACATTTTCAAAAATTCAGAAAATTGCCTGTGGCAGATACCACAATTCTAGTTCATGTGCTCGTCTACCCGAAGAGACGGCCAATACTTGCACAAAAAATGAAATGCATAATGAACGAATACAAAAATTCACTAATTAAGTTTTAACTAATTACCTTATGGCATATATTGGAATTTAAGAATTCCAGCCGGGGAGTTCGCAAGGCGGATCTACTTCGAAAGAATTCCTAGGATGACAGCAGTTTCGAGATATGAATTCCCGATCGTTGCAGAGAAATGCATTGGCGTTCCAGATACTTTTCTGCTTCAATGCATAAAAAATGCGTTTTGTGAAGAAAGTAAGTGGAACAACAGCGCATTTTTACCGCAACCTTGACGGCGCATATCTCGTAAATGGCGTCATCCACACATTTCTATTCAAGTGGATATGCCTTGCAGTCTCACCTGCTAAAATTTGTAAATCGCAATATGTGTCATGTTGTAATTAGTTAAAAGCTCAATAAATTAATATTTGTTATTGAATGCGTTCAAATTATTTGTGCAAGTCATGTCCGCCTCTTCCAGTAGAGCAGCTCATGGTCTAGAATTGTGCTATTTGCCATAGGCAATTTTGAAAAATGTTTGAAAGTGTAGGCTGAAACACCCTGTATATTGTACGAAAGCAACGTAGAGTCGAGTGCAAAATTTTAGAGACCACGGGAGCGGCGACTAAACTGCATCGCTGCGCTTTCTGACGGGTGCGCGCCTAACTTCGAGAGAGCGTACTGCGCACGCGCGTCCTTTTTTATCTGCCAGCCTGCTCGTTCGGTCCCTTCAACCGCGCACGCACTGGAACGCGGGCGAGAGCGCAAGGTGCCACTTCTGCAGTCGCCGTGGAATCGCCCAAGTGATGATATCGTCATATCGTGACGTAAACACTTCATTTGTACTGGCAGCGCAGGGAGCGCGCTACCCTCTGGGCCTTGCTTCTAGACGTTCCGCGGTGGGGAACACATGTTTTGCGTCACTTTTTCTGAAATCGAATTATGTGATAAGGTCCGGAAGCAGCGATGTCTTTTGCGCTCTACGATTCCACGGCGACTGCAGAAGTGGCACCTTGCGCTCTCTCCCGCCTTCCGGTGCGCACGCGGTTGAAGCGACCGAACGAGCAGGCTGGCAGATACAACAGGACGCGCGTGTGCAGTACGCACTCTCGAACTTGGGCGCGCACCCGTCAGAAGGCGCAGCGATGCACTTTAGTCTAAAATCCCTATATAAGAAAAGTACCGCCTTCTACTCTTTCCTCCGCCGCCTCCTCTCCTAAAGCGCTTGCTTTTTTCTTTACTTTTTGCTTGCGAAAGCCAAGTCGACGGTGGCGCACCTAGAAAGTCCACGTTGAAGCTTTCAGGCCGGGCGTGCGCCGCCGCCGCCGCCGGCGACTGCGGCTGCGCAGAGGACTATCAACATGGCTCTGAGGCGATAAAAAAAGAAAATATAAAGTGAAAAGCGCGCGCTATCATCGTCCAATCGGAGATACGGGAGAGAGAGAAGCGGCGAGTGTCAAAGGATGGCGGTACTTTTCTTATATAGGGACTTTACTTTAGTCTATAATACCCCTGACACACGGGCACTCAAAGTCATTTAGGTAAGAAGACGCCTACCGGAAAGGCGTTCAAGCGCACTGACACACGCCACCGGAGTATCTCCCTCCCGGCCAAGTTCCTTTGCGGGAAAGAAGATCGGGCATCTACTTTTCGAGCGGAAAGGTGTACTCTCGCATGCAGAGTGCACAACTCATCAATAGACGAAAACGTGTTACAGCCGCAGTCGCCGGGCGGCCGTGGCGCGCGCCCGGCCTCAAGGAGGAAGAGGAAACGGCTGAACACCTCATACTTTTCTGTAAAGGCCTTAACCCTACAGTGCAAAGCAACGGGGCTGATTTTTTCGAAGCATTGGGGTTTAGGGACAGTGAAGGCAAAATAGGCTTTAAGCGGGTAGAAATAACCAAACGGAAGTTATCTGATTGGTGGATAAAATCAAGGAAGGCTAAAATCAAGGCAGGGGTGAAATTTCACCCACCACAAAGTACAAAATATGTTAATAGTCATGGCTAGGTGGCGTATGTCACCGCCCGATTTGAAGGGTTCAGCCTCATCCATCCATCCATCCAGCTTCAACTAAGACTTTCTAGGGGCGCACCATAGACTTGCTTTCGCAAGCAAAAAGTAAAGAAAAAACAAGCGCTTTAGGAGAGGAGACGGTGGAGGACAGAGTAGATGGCAGTACTTTTACTATATAGGGACTTTAGTTTAGTCGCCGCTCCCGTGGTCTCTAAAATTTTGCACTCGGTTATGCGTCGTACTTTTCGTTCTGAAATTGTACATATATATAATACGTATTCAGCAATCTTACTCAAATAAGAGAACCACCACTCACTTGGAACGGAAAAAGTAACGGCTTGGTGATCCCCGGTCCAACAGGCAGCACGTTGTCCAGGTACCACACCAGGACTACGATGGTGCAGTCGCAGAGCAGGCCCACGAATAGGATTTCGGCCAGCGTTATGTTGTCGGGCGTGGCGGCGCGGTCATAGAAGTTGCTCCAGTTCGCTCCGTTAGGGACTGCGTAGGGAGGGAGGAGGCCGCGTTCGAGTTAAAAAACGTCCCTCTTATATGTACGCTACCTGGGCACGTGCCAATCCTCGATAGCTATAACTATTGCGAACCCAGTGTTCACTTTGTTTATGTACGCATGTACAGTCGCGCGCAATATGAGCTGCGACCCGGTGCCCGTGGTTGTAGCGGCCTCAGATCTGCACGTCAGCACAGCCATACGAAAATTGTAGAACTAAACACTTTCAGATTACAGGCATTTATGAAACCAATTTTCCTGCGTTGGCACCGACGTGTAGTCTTGGCACGCCTTCGAACTTGGACACCATGTTGCAGCTCACACGGCACGCGACTGTACATGCCACTGCGCCGGGCATTTAAGCCTGGCATTTGATCAAACGATTGGCTTTTAAGTTCGTAACAGAACAATTAGCAATAAGAAGGATCTATAAGCGTATTTTCAGGAGGCTTCGTTTCTGCTGAATTCTAGACCTGGGTCTGCATTGTCCAAACTTCTATCCATCTGCGATTGGCTACCACCACGACAATCGCCTTGTAACAGGAAGCTTTCTATGCCTGGAACTCTCCCTGTTTTGTGGATGCTGGCTGCCATCTTGTACGATGGGTTGGTCACGAAGATAGTGCGAACCGATGCAGCCCGAGGTGATTGGTGAAGCAACAAACGACGAATGGAAATCGTGTGTGTAGTATTGTTGCCCTAGGTAGAGCATAGCGTATAAAGGGGTAACCTCTTGAGATGTTACGCACACAATTGTGTTCATTGTGAACTCGTGTGCACATTGTGAATTGTAACCTGTGAATTTGCAAGACGTATCCACCTGAAGTGAATCTCTAGGATGACGCATTTCCAGATATTTTCCAAGTGTGGACGAAATACGTGCGCCTCCCAGTTACTTTGTTGCCTCAATGCATAAGAGAGTGTGTTTCAATACATAAAAGAGTGCTTGCTTATTAAAAAGTGGAACAGTGCATTTTTACGGCGTGTTTGATGGCGTATATCTCCAAACTGTTATCATTCTGGGAATTCCTTCCGAGTCGATAGGCCTTGCACACTCACTGGCTTCAATTCGTAAACTGCAATATGCGCCATCAAGTATTTATTAAGAAGTTAATTAGCGAATGTTCTTAATTATTTGAATATGTATTTCAAATTTTCGCGCAAGTAATCTCCGCCTCTCTGTATAATCCAGCCCAAGGACTATGAGCAACATGAGAACAAGGTGAAAGCAGGATTCAACGTTTCGACAAGTGGACTTGTCTTTATGAAGGCGACATATGTTCTATATTGTCGAGCATATAAAGAGCATATGTCGCCTTAAAAAAGACAAGTCCGCTTGTCGAAACGCTGACTCCCGTTTTCACCTTGTTCTTGTGTTGCTCACCGTCTTGAATTTCCACCTCCCACATTTTCTGTGTTAGGCCACTGACTAGAATTGTTATTTGCAACAATCGATGTTTGAAAATTTCGCAAAACTTGAAAAATTATTACCCTGTACGTAAGCCTACAGTGCGATACAATACACTCTGCAGCGCGCAGGCACGCCTCCTTGCGGCATCGTACCGAACTTCTCGAACCGTTCCAAGACGCGGAAACTCCAATGTAGACTCATCCCGGGAAATATGGACGTGTAGAGCTTGTGATTGCGCTGGATGTAGTAGTAGCCCTCGCCGTCGGCTTGCTCCAGCGTCAGGAACGGCATCACGCAGCTGAAGGTCCAGTAGAGCATGGCGCCGGCGACGGCGTACTGGGCTGCGCGTAAGAGAAATGGGCGTTGAGGGGGCAACCCGTAGCTGAGAGAAAATGTCGAAGACGTTCAATAAGCTGCCGCTTACAGAACCGATCGAGTGGCGTTTATGAACGGGAAAAGCTAGTATAACAACATTTCCGCTTCCTGGGGTTAAACAAAATTGAGTCCCGAGTGGCTCTTCTCATTCCGGTTCATCATTTATCTAGAGAGGACCTCGACTGTGGTAGCCTTGAGGCGTTCCTGTAGCTTTTGTTCAGTAGCCAGTTACCTGCTCCTAATACCACGTTATCCCAGTCCTGGAAAATAAAAACGATGTCTCATATCTCCCACGCTGAATAAGCCCGTATGAGCATATGGGTTCCCTGTATAGAGACTCTTATGCCCTCCTTACCATAATGATTGCCAATGTTGAAGGCAAGAGACATGGGGGCACCAGTGCACAGTATGGTTATATGAAATTCAGTGTAAAGAACTTATCTTAAGCAGACCTCATTTGAGCTTATACGGTCATCGTGTCACCAAGATTCGAAAGCGAATAGATGGTACGTATGTCCTCCATTAATCGTGTGGAATTAGTTGAATACCCCTCACAATGTTGTTTTTTTTGTGTTTATACGTGACGCCTACACTGTAATGGATGTTCCACCTTCACCACCCTGGCCTTTCGGGGTGCTGGCTAACACTCAAAGAATAAAATTATATATCTATATGCATGTACTTAAATACCGGAAAACGGGGATGAAGATACAGCCGTAGCCGGAGCTCAATCGGTAGAGCACCCCTTGCTTCATGCAAAGGTTGAGGGTTCGACTCTTACAGGCATCAAGTTATGCTTCCTTTCATTTCTGTTTAGGTTATTGTGAATATTATGTTTATTGATAACTAACTCCTCATTCATGACTAATTTTGCAGAACAACAACAATAAATAGAATTTACTGTTCACGCACTGACATTCGAAATAATATGGCCCCTAACTGCCAGCGGAAGGCTTTTGAGAATGCTTGGCTGGAGTGTCAGCTTATTTCGCAACGCATTGTAAGGATTAATAGCTGGAAACTGGTGATGTTCTTCAGACTTCCAAGTGGACTTGACTAGACTACCGCTTGATTTTAATTTCGACATTAAAGCTTGTACCATGAAGTGACTAATTTAAATAGCTAGTTACTGATCCTTCTCGTTAGCTAAATATTCGTGATTGGAAGCGCATGTCCGCCTCGTCATTTAATCCACCTGAACAGACCAAAGTCGTGCTAGATGCTACAGGTATTTTCCCCGAAAAATTATGTTCGAACTGAAAACACGCACATTCTAAGAGTTTTGTTGTCGTCTATATGTATACCGCCAGGTTGAGTAGGCTCACCTTCCAAGTGCAACCAAGGCACGATCTAGCTTCACCACGTTTAATTGGTTTTTATTATTTCATACATTTTTCTGCTACGTTGAGATCAGAGGAATTTAATAACTGTTACGCCTGGAGAACTGCGCTGCAAATAGAGACAATTTGAGGAGACGTCGCAGCCCCGCCATCGCGTTTAGCTAACACAGGCACACTGTGAGTGACCCGCTGTTGTAAGATTAAACTTAAGCATCAGAAGAGCCCTATAGATTTGTCAGATGCCGCACAATCACCTAAATTGAGACTACAAGGCACAAAATTTTAACATTTCATCTGCGGTACCTGCCAAGCATTTTGTGAAAACTAAGCTCCGCTCTCGGGTGCATGAAAAGTTAATTGCTAAACACATACGCTATAACATTTCAAGTGCGCTGCATTGTTCGCATTGTAGGCTACTCACGCGGCCAAGGAGAATGACGATGAATCAAGCTTGTTTAAATGCGCTTGAGCTTACGGTGCAGAAGAAGTTTGGGTCAATTCCTTTCAGGCCCGGCAGGTTACCCCCCTACGACCGCTGTCTTGTAGGACCCACTGATGCACAGTAAAGGCTCGTATAACAAAATAAGCGTTAGATTTTGAATAAGAAAGCAAGTGTAACACTCACTTAAGTGGCGTTAAATAAGCTATTCAGTTATTGCCCGAAAGAGCTATTCCCCGCATAACACCCTGAACGCAGCCCGCAGCTAAAAAATCAAGTCTCCTGAGACGACGCTGTTACCAATAGGTAGATTCATCCATGAAAAAGACCCATTTGGAAGCATCTTCAGAAACTTGAGTTGTTTTTAAGTCTAGTTTCCTGAGAAGAGTTTGGTTACTTCAATAGCACTTACCTAAACAAAAAAGACTGCTGAGGAGCCTCGAATTTAACTCCTACAGAGCTGAAACTTTCCGAACTCTCTCCTAACTCTACTTCTTTTTATCAATGTAATTCTGATAACACGATTTTCAGAGGCTATTCCGTTTTTATTTTACCTGCGGTGCTGATTCAGTTACGCAGCGTCGAGCTCAGGCCCACCGGCATCCCACGCCTCTCACGTGTCGCTTTCTGGCCATGAGTGGCTCAGAGAATCGGGTTAGGTACGCACTTACTCGGGTGCACCACTTCGCCTTTTAACGCGACCGCGTTAAGGGCCCGTGTCACAGAAAATCCGGTGTCGGCGTCGAGGGCGTTGCCCGGCCAAGAAAATAATCCCGAACCACGCCGACCACGCAGGCCGTCTATGTGGCGCAGATGCGCTTGTGAACTAATCGAATTTCTCAAAGTAAAATGCGTCAGAAAAATTGTAAAGTACGACGTAACCATAACATACAGGCGTGATAGCGTCGGATTGTAATTTGAATGTTCGAGAAAACATAATTCTCTTACGCGGAAACTCAAACACAAGCCCCTTTTCCAGCATTTCTACCACTAATACAGCGGTGCGCCGCGGTTTCCTCCTTACAAAAATACCATACAGATGGCGCTCACATCTTCGGCAGCCCACAACACCGTTGCATGTAGGCTCCCTACGGCAGCCGCATGCGGAGGCGCAGTTAGTGAAAAAGAAAGCTGTAGTTGCCGGCAAGCCTGATAAGCAGCCAGGGATCATTGAATGCTATCGCGTTCCACTCTTAAAGGCGACGCTTAAGCGTCCTCCATTTTTTTTCGCTTCTAAACGCTCCCTTTTCAACTCGCACCAACGTCGAAGCAGTATCGAGCGCCGATTTCAGAGACTGCGTAAAACTAGCAGTATAGACGGGAAGATTCACGTAGGATGAACCGCACAGCGAGAATGGGTGCATCGAACGACGTGCAAAGACGGCATACGCCGAGCACTCACAGCTGCCGAAGAACATGGAGATCAGTATGGCGTGCATCTGGCAGTTGCTGCAGAAGCACAAGAGGATGGTGAAGAGCAGAGACGGGTCGCTGAACTGGATGAACGCTCGACCCTCGTCGTTCCTCTTGACGCTTGTGAAGAGTATCATAAGGGTGACGGTGATGAGGTGCATGAAGAAGCCACTCAGGTAGTGGCTCACCCAGTACACCCAGTCACTGAGGCCCATGAGCCGGAGCATCTCCTTCATGCCTGCAAGTTCGCAAGCGGCGCAGCACAGAGGCGTCAAATTTCCAACGAGGCACTGATAACTGTTGATCGGCTCATTGCGTTCTTTGCACCAAGTCTCTTACTTTTGGATCCGATATGCAGGTTACTAATTTTTTTATTGCGATAATAATTCTATGGACACTCCAGGCGCATTTCTGCCGTCGGCGTTGCCGTCATGTTCCGTATAAAGTCCAAGGGTGACAACATAGTCACCGCGCACCGTATGCTGTATGTGCATGCGAGTGAAAACGCGCAAGGCTGTGTCGACGATGGCGCCTCAATCTCGCGCGCGCAAGGGAGGAAAGCGGGGACGAAGCGCGCAGTTTACCGTCGCCCGCAAGGCACCGGGGGCAGGAAAGGGAGGGGGGCGTTCTACGCCGGCGGCTGCTGCGTAGGGCGCGGCCGCGCGGGCCCTATCTTGAAGGTGATCTACGATGGGGACAGGTTGCGGCGGATGCTGATAGTTCGTGTTTAAGCGTGAAGCAGCACGAAGGTCAATTCGCTCGCTGCGGCTACCGCCCTTGCTCACTCCATCCTTTTGACAGCGAGTCTCCGTGGTCATCAAGCGAGATGTTTATACACCTTCGATTGTGCATGCGTGACACCATGCTCGTTAATTAAGTTAGCAAGCGAATGTTTACAAGTATATACGGCCGATAAAACTACTATCCTTACTTCGTGGCGGATAAATCTATCTTACATTGTACAGCAATCTACTAATTTGCTATCTCAATATTCTGCCAGAATATTTTGGTATAAAATCGGCGACAACATTCAAGAAATCTCGAGCCATAAGTGGATAACAGTGACAGTACGATAAATTAGACATCACACGCATACTCGCGTTACATGTGGTGACTCACGCAGCGCGCACCCTGATGAGGCACGGGCCTCACGTGGTTTCGGTGACGTCACACCTCGCGTGGCAGCTGTGCACAAACCAATTCGTTGGCCCTCTCGCTGATCCTTCTCCTTACTCTTATCACCCTCTCCCGTTCAAGTTTCGAGAACGCCGTGCGAGGTGCGCAAAGTATATGAGGAAAGATATCCCTTAAAGAAGCAACAAGACCGCAGTAGTTTTCGCAACTAAGACTAGCGGGCTAAGTCAACATCTGCTACAAAATATACACTGGCATTCCAATTAGGATTGTCTGGAACTGCTAGGCGTAATGGTATAGGAAATTTAACTGGAAGATCAATGGCAGCACATTTTCAGGACAGATATAAACAGTCAAGGCTTCAATGCTACTCGGTTAAATTTAGAAATTTTCTTGCGTAGCCAAACAAAGTTCAATTAAAGCGTTGTCAATTTCGGGCAAAGCAAAATATTGAAAGTGACAGCAACGTTAAGCGTTGCCATGCAGCCGTCTCAGAACACTGGCGTGATAAGTGTGCCGGCGGTCTTTGCCGGTGTCGCCCCTCGATGGTACAATGGCTGAGACCGAAGTAACCATTCGTGAGCATATCATACCGTGGCATGCACACATCTGTTTAACATAAACGCTAATAAGTGTGCGCGTACAGCGCTCATGCCAGCAGGGAAGCCACTGCCCTAGGTTGGGCAGAGATGATTGCGCGGAGCGAGGCGGTGCTTCCATTTGACTTCGTCGTTTTTGGAGCCGAATGCACTTGGCATCACTAAAGGCATTCTAATTATCCTGGCGCGGGCCGCGCATGCGTCTTCGACAGCAGGACAGCACGACAACGCCGACGGCAACGCTGGTGGTATTGTGCTCAGGCGTCCGTGTAATTTATATCGCAATAAAAGTGAATTGGAAGATTTTAGACATTTAACCAAGTTCTCATTGAATTTGTTTCTTTTGCTCCTAATTAGCCCCGTAGTGACCTAAATGTGTATTTTTTTTTTATAAGGAAGGACATCTGGTGCATTTTCTCTGATGATGATGATGATTTATTGGCATCCCCTTTGAGACGGTGCGGTGACAAATAGTGACCTAGCCTGTATGCTTGCGTCAATCAGGTATGCTATACATACTTTTCATCCTAGCATTATTGTATACATCTCCGTAATCTTTCCTTCCGCAAAACAACCAAACTTAAGCTTATTTCTCTTCCTCTGCGGTGTATAACATACGCCACTGTGTGGGTGTTCCCTCAGTTTGTCTTCGTCTCCAGCTCACCGGACGCCTTCTCGTCGGCCAGACGGGCGACGAACAGGGAGAAAGGCACGAGCATGCCGATGCAGAAGCGGGTGAGCACCAGGGCGTAGTTCTTGGTGTCCTTGTACTCCAAGTGCGAGGGGAAGGGAAAGCGATTGAGCGTCACCTCTTCCAGCGGGTGTCGGTAGCCGAAACGCTCTGCCTGGAGCTGAAGGTGTCGCTGCTGCAGCACCCCCATCACCGGCAGCAGGGTGTTCATCTCTGGGAAACGCTCCTCGGCCACGGGTCCCTCGGGCTGAGAGATGAGCCTCTGCTGGTACAGCACCTGCACAGCACCGAGACACGCCGAGCAGTGTTCCAGTGAGGGCTCGGCGCTCATAAATGGCAACTATAAAAAAAATTGGCAGCCACAAATCTGCTTGGGCGATACGTGATGCGAAGCATCGTAGTGTATATGAGGGCACTGACTAACCATAGTAATGTTCTGACGCGAACGTACACAGCAGGTTAGGAATTTAAAATGACCATGTTGCATTGCATTGCTAGAGATTACGATTATGCTGCAGTTTTACATAAAAGTACATACAATTACACATATGTATATCATTGGACAGTTGCTTAATATCGAACGGTTCACTGATTGTGGTTTCGACCATGCCTTCACCGGTGACATCCCTGGTGGATTCACTTGTGGATTCACCGGTTAGGGCGGAGCAAGCCTAATGTGCTTTATTTCTGATGTCAATGCGCACCCGTGGAAGAACCCAGGTGAGCTCTGCCTAGAATCCGAGAGCCAATCTGTCTAGCAATAAGTGATTGCGACATTGTTCCGTCGCCACGTGACATGGTTGTCAAGGGAAATGCAACGCACTCGAAGGGGGCGAAGAACTATAAAGTTCCACCAAAAGATATTTCACAATGTCTGGGCTTATCGTTCCCCACCATGTCGTTTCTTTCAAGGCCAATTTGAGCTAAATGTGTGACAGCGTAAAAACTTAATTTCAGATACTGTATGTACATAGCAGCCTCCGTGCGGAATTTTACATTTAATGTACGAGGGTATGCGGTACGAAATGCTCGTAAATAGAAGTCTTCGATTCCGAGAGAGACAAAGTAAAACGCTGTCATTATAGCTCGCCGGATTTGACACATGTCTGAGAACAAGCGGCAGCTTGGCATTTCCTCCGAGAAAATTTCCACCTCGTATACTCTTTAAATAATACTGCAGTTGAACTTACTACTACTTACAAATACCTTGGTGTTTACCTTAGTTCAGACTTATCTTGGAATCATCACATCAACGTCATACTTGCATCTGCTAACCGCTCATTAGGTCTCTTAAAACATAACTTCAAGCATGCTCCATCGCACCTACATAAACTTGCTTACATCACCCTAATACGGCCTAAAATCGAGTATGCATGCGCCATTTGGGACCCTTACCAAGCTTACTTAACAACATCGAATCACTTCAAAACCGCGCAGTTCGCTTCATCTTTTCAGACTACTCCCGTCATTGTTCTTCTTTCTGGGGTTTTACGTGCCAAAACCAGTTCTGATTATGAGGCACGCCGTAGTGGAGGGCTCCGGAATAATTTTGACCAAGTGGGGTTCTTTAACACGCACTACAACGCAAGCACACGGGCGTTTTTGCATTTCGCCTCCATCGAAATGCGGCCGCCGCGGCCGGGATTCCATCCCGCGATCTCGTGCTCAGCAGCGCAACGCCTTAGCTGACTGAGCCACCTCGGCGGGTCCCGTCATTGTAGTGTCTCAGCATTGAAAATTCGTGCAGAACTGCCAGACTTGTTGCAACGACGCACAGCTTCACGGTTATCACTGTTTCACAAACTTTATCATCACCCATTGCTTCATGACGACTTTTTTTCTTCGCCAGTTGCCATCCTTCCCAGACGTGACCAACTGACCATCCTTTCAAAGTGAAGCGTTTTGCGTGTCATACCTTTAACTATTCACAATCATTCATTCCACGTACAATCGTTGACTTGAACGCACTGCCCTCACACATAGCCACCGTCATTGATTCTGTTAAATTTTATGAACTAATAATGACGGAAGTTGAGAAGTGAGAATAAAACTATCGCTATTTTTATTGTATAACTTCGGACACATAGTTATCTCTTTGTTTGTTGTTGCTTCTTCCATGTCTATCTTTGTGTTCTTTGGAGCTAATATTATTTTGTGACATTTGTGTTCGCTCATGCGTTGTTCTTTCCACGTTTGACTAATCCCACTGTATAACATTTTTTGTTGCATTGAACCCCCCTATGTAATACCCTCCTGCGCGAGGGCCTTTAGGGGTATTTTGAATTAAAAAAAAGGCCATGACAAACGTGATGTCCGCTTTTTTAATCATTTTTTCACCTCACCCCTAACAGAAAGAGTTTCCTTGCGGGAGCGCCAAGCAAGGTGATTCAACCTGCATGTGGATGGTGCTTAGTAGAAGGCTATGCCTAAACATGCTTATTTTAGCTTCAAACGGCTTTGTGACAATAAAAATTATTAATTTTCACCAAAATATTTTGTTAGAAATTCCTTAATGCTTGAAAATGCTGCGAGTGTGCTGAGTCTTATTGCCTCCGGCGTTTACACATATAACTGTATCGAAATGTTGTACCGATGAAGGCAGACGAAAGGCAGTAAATTAAGCCGCAAGAGCAGTTTCAGTTTACCTAAGTTATTGAAATTATCGGGTTTTAAGAGCCTAATCGCAAAATCTGATAATGAGGCATGGCGGAGTCGGTGCCTCCGGATTAATTTCCACCGCCTGGGGTGTTTTAGCATGCACCCAATCCACCAGTACACAAACGTTTCTGCCTTCCTCCCCCATCGCATTGCGGCCACCGCGGCTGAGATCGAACCCCCGACCTCGAGCTCAGCAGCTTCGCCACGGGTAAGAAAGCGTGAAAACACAAGCACGAAGAAAACACACCATTATATATTAACCATCATTTACATGCTAGCTAAATTACTGCAACGTCTTCACCTCAAGTAATTTTACTAGGAAACTGTGCAAGGAGGTGCATTTCTCGGCTAAAATCGTATGAAGATTTTCCGCTCCCAGCTGCTGTTGCTGAGTTTTCGCAACAAAATCGCAATTTAAGGTTCTGATCGTTCACTGTAAAACATGGCACGGCTACTTACCTGTTTTTTAATAAAAAGATGCCATGTTGTCTTCGTCTACGCCATCCAAATGCACCCCTCGCCCCTTAGCGATTAATGGCAACCAATCTCGAAGGCCCAGCTTCGCCGTACTGCTGACGCCGGAAGTTATAAAGTGAGCGATGTTTGAAACATCGCTCACTGCGAGCGGTGCAGGCGAAGACAATTGCGCATTTCTGTTCTTCACAAAACAGACATGTTACAGTGCCAACTGTTACATTGAAAAATAGGGACTATAAAATGGGCGACCTTCCTGCAAAATTTGAGCCAGAACAGAGAAGCGGTAAGGGCAAAATTGCTTTTTTTTACCATTTTAAGAGAAAACCGTTCGTCTCTGTATGCCCTCAGTGACCGTCTCCTTCCGAGCAACAAACTAATCTCGTCCTATCTCGGAGGCCATCGCAAGGTGCCGCTTGTTCTCGGTCATGCGTCTCATCCGTCCGAGTAACAAAAACTAATCTCGAAGGTCGTGCTTTCGCGCACTGCAGGGGCCGAAAGCGACATCACGACCACCATTGTTTCGAATACCACCTCCATTGACCGCACGCACCTGCAAGTCGTAAGGCAGGCGTCCCGCGAACAGGGTCACGTGCAGGCTGACGGGCACCGTGTCGTTGACGCCCAGGTGATTAACGTAAAGCAGCGCCACGCTGGTGGCCGGCAGCGATTTGTTGGCGTCGATGCGGACGCGCTCGAGTAACTGCTGTTCGGTGGGCACCTCGATCACCCTGTGGACGCCCAGGTGAGCGAAGGCGGTGCGGGTGAGCGCGGACAGGTAGTTGCTCCTGGGCGCGAAGTACACCTGCGTAAGACCGCCAAGAGACAGGCAGCTCTTTGACAGGTTCCTCGTCGGCTGTGCAGGAAAACTCGCCATCCACTTGGAACGTATCAACTTGGAATGAATTGTGATGGCTGAACCAGTTTCCAGGTATTAATTTCCAATGTGTCCGACGAAATGCATTGGTGTTCCAGTTACTTTTGTGCGTCAATGCATACAACAGCGTTTTCATCAAAAAGTGAACTGGGACGCCCACGCATTTTGTCGTACACTTTGAAAATTAATATCTCGAAACTGGTTCAGTCCTGAGAATTCGTTCCCAGTGGATACGCGTTGCGAACTCAGCGGCTATAATTCGTACATTGAAAGACGTGCCGTAAAATAGTTAAAAAGTTAATTAGCGTAATTATGTTAAATATTCTATTAGGCGTTTTATTTCTTGTGGAAGTAATGGCCGCCTCATCGAGTAGTTTAGATCAAGCATTATAATTGTGCTATCTGCCACAGGCAATTTTTAAAAATTTGGTGCAACTAAAATGAAACACGTATCCTGTATATGTGAGTCGTGCTTCTCTGCGCAGCCTTCGTCATCAACGATCTTCTGTTCAGAAGCATCAGACATCGCCTTCGTCATCGTGATACACACAGCTAACAGCTACGGCCGACCAGGCTGGGCTGGGGTCATCCGCTACAGCTGCAACCTTGCTAAGTCGGACAAGGTACGCGTAACTTTAGATTCAAACAATGCGTTGGATCTGGGGGTTTGAAGCTGCAGAAAAGCGTTTGGAGTAACACTACGAATACCTTTATGTGGGCCTATAACTTCCAAAAGTATACTTTAATACCACTTGCTACCTCGGTGAAATTTGTCGGCTCGTTACAAGGAAATTAAATGGGCGTCTAGCGGGCAAGGAGGCCTCCTTGACAGCCGCACATTCACGCGTTTTGCAACATCTTAATTTGCAGGCTAACCATATCTTGTCTTACGGTGGCCTGTAAAACAGTAAGTGCTGCACACGCAACTACTGTAATTTTGCACCTGAATGGATGCAGCCGCGAAGTTTGTTGGAGTGTTCACCATAGCGGGAAACTCCATGTGTAAAGCTTGTTTTTTTTTTTTCTATCAGCTATGTTCTAACCCCACACAAAAGCCGTTATAAGAGCAAGTCAAAAGTTCTTCTTCAGATCGAATACCAGGCTATATTAGGTTCAAGGGGATTAAAGGCTAGGATGTTAGAAAGGAAAGTGACATATTTTCTAAGTTGACTGTAATTTTGCACCTGAATCAAGGCAAATTATTATCTGGGGTTTCACGTGTCACAACCATGTTATGATCATGAAGCACGCCGTAGTTGGGGGCTCCGGAATTGTTTCGAGCACCTGGGTTCTTCAACGGGCACCCAATCGAAATGCGGCCACCGCGGCAGGGATTCGATCCCTCGACCTTGTGCTTAGCATCCGAACGTCGTAGCCGCTAAGCCACCACGGCGGTTGAATTGATGCGACCACGAAGTTTCTTGGGGTCTTCGCCCTAGGGTGGAAACCTCATGTGTAAAACACTTTTTAGATGTATTCTCGCACAAAACTATCTCCAAGAGTCTAAGTGCAACTCAATGTCTTTCGTCAGTTAAAAATTGGGTGATACAGTGTTAAAGGAGGCCAAAGGCTAGGTGATTAAAAGGGAAGTTCTAGAAACTCGACCCCAACCGCCGACGGATGTGATTTTCGCGCCTAAATGGGAGCCAGGCTTTCTTGGATTGTTTATCCTCTTTGGAACTTGCGGCGCTCTTTGATCATCCCTGGCCCTTAGCGCCAACGAACCCAACATATCATCATCATCATCATCTTTGAAAACTACTTGTGTAGAAATTTTTATCCCTGTATAGTGTATGGTGTATGGTATGATGATGATGGTGTAACACGTCGACTGGTTTTTGTCTGATGGCTATACGTGACGTCAGAATTAGGCCTTCTCTCGCTTAAGCATCCCGTTCAAATTTAAGCATAGTTTCCTGCAAAAATTGCGAGCGGTAACAGGGGTGCTGTGATCGTAGAGCTGTAGTAAGGAAATGATGGTTAGCATATAGATTTGTCTAATCTTCGTTATTGTGGCTTCAAACGTTCTTATGACCCTGTTATCGGTTTTATTTGTCTAAATATTCAAGTACTCAGAGTTATTTAAACATATAGGAATTGTGCTCTGTGCACAACTGTAATCATTGATGGCTGTTACTTATAACAAAATCTGTTAACTAAAATGACCAACTTGTGAATTATCAAAGCCACCTAGAGCCAGAAGGAAGTTTAAACAATCTCTGTGCTCCCCGTCATTTCCATATGGTCGCACGAACCATGACACTTTCAGGTCACGCAGGCATTAGAACCACAATTTCACTGGTAATTTTTGTAGGAAGCTCTATTATTTATGAGCTCAAATTCGGTGTGTCGCGAAGTAGCAATGACAAGCCTGGAACGGAAAAAAAATTCCGTATGATCGCCGCGATTATTCTCTCCGCCCTTCTGTGTGGCGTCCTATGACAGTGCGACGTCCGATGACAGGTTGCGGTTGGCATTAACGTAGCACCCACTCGTATACTACTTAACGCAACTTGTCATCACAAAACAAAATGCCACGATGTAATACTGTTTGTCTTGTCATACTAATCACCCTCATAAAGTTGAAATTCCTTTTTGCCATACTAACTTATTTTGCGATTCATTCTTGCCAAAGACATCGAAGGAATAGAACCACTTGCCCACCTCCGTCGTCACCATTCCAAGTGTTTCTGCATTTAAATCCGCTGTCGACAATGATTATTGCATATACTAGCCGCTAACAATCACAACAGCTATGTATTATTTTCCCACTCCCTTCTGTAATGCCTTCGGGTATTGAAGGTAATGAAATAAATAAACAAAATAAATAAACAAATAAATGCGAGGTATACTTGCATACTAGTTTTCAGGTCTGGTCGTGGCACCTTGTTTATATTCGGCGAAAATAAGGGGCAGGCTTCGATTGACGAGTAGGGCACGCTTGACCTCGGTTGCTTTAAATCTGACTCACCGTGTTTATGCGAGCCAAGTCTCGCTGCGTGTTCCAGAAGGCCCTGTACCCGATGGGGCTGTACACGGTGTCCCCGCGATGCACCAGGGGCTCCCTGACGACCGAATCCTCCTGGATGCCCAGGAGCATGGCCACCATGAACACCACCTCGATCACGGTGAACACGTAGTGGCGGCATAGCCGTTTCACGTACACGTTCTTCCACAGGATCACGAACAGCTGCCGGCACCACAGCAGCGGAACCGTGCGCATGGACCGCGCTCCACCGCGGTTCGCGTAGTCGCCGCCAGAAAGATCTGCGAGCATCCAATCCATTAGGGAGTCATAGCGCGTCCGGTATCCCGATATTCGCAACGATTTTTCGTGATACCGGGTTACCGGGCTCTGCTACCGACATCTTGTGACGACTCGTCTAACCAAAATGCCTTATAGACACGTTTTCGCGTTACGTGAGTGTTCTTGCCGAAAAAGGCGTTTAAAAAGGCAACGCGTTCACCATCACACCAATGCCGAAAATTTACTCCATGCAACGAGGTAAACTACATTTGATTACTGCAATCATAGCTAGATCTGTGTTTGGTTGAGCTCTACGCAACCAGATGGTCCTCACAACCCGCCGCACAGGTTTGCGCTTTCTATGATCCGATAATACTCAAATGGTAAGAAGGGAGTGGGCTAACTGAAACTGCTAAAACTCTGTATACTATATACTGTTGCAGCAAGCAATGCCTGGTCGCATTGATCCCTTTTCGATTGGTCACAGCTGCTACGCGTATATGGCCCTGACGGACCCATTTCACGTGAAAGTGTCCCTGCTTCCGACAGCACTAGGGGGAGACATTATTTTTACAATTGGTCAAGATCTTTCCACTATCAAATCGGACAGTGCGCCTTGCAGGCACGGCTTCATCTCGAGTCTGCACCTGAAATATACAGATGAGGTTCTTGGAAAATGTCCTGTAGTATGTCACTTTTAACAACGTGTTCAACCAGTACACTCCCGCATCGTGCAACGATTGTGTGGGCCTCATGAAAAAAAAAAAAACACGCAGTTGCAACGCAAGACTTGGAATCTGTGTGAAGCGAAGCTCTCGTGAAGCGGGTAATGAAATGCTACAAATCTGTCCATTTCGTTACTGCTGTCTTTGGCATAAAGGAAGCTGGAGTGCGCTCACCCGTGCTATATACATTGTGACACACGCGGCGATCACATCAAAGAGCTACTTGGCGTTGGCACGATGGAAGTATGCGCGCGATTTCTGGCCTAATGCTTAGAGCCTGGGGCAGCTGTGCTAGGCGACCGAGGTTAGATCTCGCCTTCGGGCACTTGATTCAATTATGTTAAGTATAAGCCATTAAGCCAAGGAAGGAGCAGCACTCGGCGGCACCCAACAGCTAGGGTCAGGAACATCCGGGAGGGTACGGAAAGAGTTTCGCTCTATGGCGGCAGCAGATGTACGTTCATTGCAACGACCGACACCCGGCACAACTGGAATATCGCTTGTGCATCTGCCCTAGCCTCCCCCGACAGTGCCAGAAGGACCTCGGGGTACTTGAAATAGTGAATCACCCATCGGACTTCTGACTTTCGTGCTATGCCTATAGCGTAAAAAAAGCCTCATTAAGTTTGAAAAGAGCAACACTGCGTGGTTTCGGTAAATGCAAAAGCTTAAATATTGGCCTTATTAATAGAAGCAAGCGAATGATTCAAAATGCAATACAACGTTTCGTTAAGAGCCTTAACGAAAAAGATTCTTTGGGAAATAGCTCGGGTTTAAGGCACTCATTAATTCCAGCCTCATGCCATACAATGCCGTGCAATTTTTCTGTTTAATGTCCTCAATGCTGACACGTTTACTGACAAGTTTTTCCGGTGACCGCCTTTGTACCGGCTAACAAATGTTGAACGTTATCGCTCGGAGCCACGCGCACCTGCATATATCACAACATTCTCGATTCTTGTAGCCGATTCTACCTATTGTAATCGGATTGCATGCACGAGGCGAATAGTGTTGTACATTACAGAACCTCTGCGAGCGCCATAGATTACGCTGGAGTGTTCGATGAGTGAAGTATAAATGGGCGACGCGTCTGAGCCGCATATCAGACTCTCGACAATCGGCGACATTGGTCGTCGCTATCGTTGTGCTTGAACGTTACTTGTTTTGCTGGGCACAAGTTCGCCTTGGAGAGTTGAATTCGTAACTCAGTTTTCACATTGCGCCGTTCACCGTCACTACAACGTGACAGTAGACTGTTAGTTGGGCGTCCGCAACAGCTCTGCGTACGCAGGAATACGATCCCTAGACATACTGGAAATACGCGGAGGTGACAGGGCGCATGCGCAGTATGCAGGAGCACGCACGGTCTCTTAGCGTGCGCCCGTAGCTTTCTAAAAGCTGCGTAGCGTCCGCAGCGGGCTCGTTGGGCTTTACGGGACTTTCTCGCGTATGCTCGCGCGTCCACGAGAGCGCATTTTTCGACATGGCTCCGGTCGAAGATATGGCTACGGCTCATGGTTTGACGTCGTGGTGGCTGACATTGGCTACACAGTTTCAGAAGCTGGTGTATGGCGGCGCTCAGATACACACTATAGGCTCCTGCGCGTACACGTCAGCCATCCACGTCTCAACTTTTGCGTCCGGCCAACTATTGTCGTTTCGTGCGCGCGCACTTCGCTACGTACGCACGACCTCGCACGTGGCGTACGTGGGCGGTTGCGGACGCCCAACTAAAACGGTCTATTACTTCACAATTTCCGTCAATTTCGTGACAATTTTGTTCAAATTACCCCAGTTATTTTTTTTGGTGGCTACAATGATGAGTAATTTCCACCAATCATTTACAAACCTTGTTTAGTTTGCATGTCGTCCGCAGCGCAGTTCTTCCGCAGCGCAGTTTACTGTGTACTATCTTAAAGATGCCTCGCGCATGATTGAGTCATCCGTCTGCCTTTTGTCTGCGTTACTGTAAAAGTATTAAACGTGGCTGTGTTCCAATACTTGCCATCGACGGCAAAGTAGACAGCTATGCAGACAGCGGCCGCATTAAGTCTCGTTTCGATTCTCACGAAGCCGTGAAGGAAGGCAGCTTCACAAAGACAACGTGGAAGTTAAAAAAAATGACGCAGATTATACTTTGCAGACTAAACGAGATGGCGGCTAAGCAGGAAGTTTTGAAACTCGACAGGAAGGTCATCTGCGCGCAAGAAAATGTAGTCATTCTGCCCGTGCGCCTAATGTAAGTCACGTTGTGTTTTTCGTATATCCGCACATGCAAAGGGTTAGTATGTGCTTTTTTTAGCTTGTTCTTGTCTCTGCGAAGTGGCGTCACGTCGCATAGACGTCTTCTCAAGCGTCTTCCAGACGGTTTCAGTCGTCTTCCATTACTCGAACTCGAAGCTACCCCCTTAGATATCTACGTAGGCTATCTCCTATGCTGACCAGAATTGGAACACACCTTTTATAATAGCACACACGAAACCGAAGCCAATACACCGGTTTCAAGACGAGTTTCACTATGCCACCGCTGCCGCGAAGCATATCGGAGCAGTATTTCTTAGCGGGCGGAAGGCTGAGAACGGTAAAAAGCATGGTGTGCTTGCGCTGCGACAAACGCACTCAGCCGAAGAGACAACATTCTGCGATAAGAGTCGGCTTGAGGACAAGCAATTTCCCAACTTCCCCCTAAATTTCACGGAAAAGCCACAATGGCGTTATCAACAAGGTTGCTTTGAACCAAAATCGGCGAGAAATACGGCAATCATGGCGTCACCAAGGTCGCTGCGCATGTGCTCTCAACATTGCGAATCAGTTTCTTCGCTTCCTGTTGGTGCTTTTAACCTGTATTTGCACGCTATTGGCGACCTAGCAGCAGTGGCGTAGCCAGGGGGTTGCACACCGGGTACCAAAAATTCTGTGTTACTACTGCTATGGATGAGGAGACGAACGTGCATTCTGTGCACACCCCAAAGATTCTGTGTTACGACTGCTATGGATAAAGATGCGGGGGAATGACTATATACGGGTATATTTACAAGCCCATATGAATGTATCCCTGCCCAAAACGAACAGCTCATGCCAGGCTATAAAGTTGGCCTCGTCATCGCGTCCTCAATCATGATAGGCCTGCTCTCGGTGAATATAGTAACAGCTCAGTAGCAATATGCAGCCTTTCCAGCCCCCTCCCCCCTTCTTCCCCGCACCTGGTCAAGTGAGTGTCCCTCTCCCCACCCCGAAAAAAACATTCTGCCTACGCCACTGTCTTGCCGTTGGATTGATGCGCTTCTCTCGTAACGGTAATTCATTGCGAAGGCTAAACTGGTGGACCTTATACTGACAGGAGGGCGCAAACCGTTTGTTATTAGTAACTGTTAACCGCTATTGTACTAAAAAGCTTCTTGCAACTCCATGCTCCTATGAGATTCTGGAATGGTCATAGCTGGAGTCCCATAATGGCGAACGCCGTATATCCCCGATGATGAATGTATACGCAGATTGTGGTGCCCGTCCTAAGTATTCGGGATCTTGAGCGAGAATAGCCGGTGCTGCGCGCAAAAGGTTGAAAGCCACCACTCACCTAACTGCATCGTAGGGCCGACGTGAATCCTTGTTGCCCGATAAATATAGCGGAGCCGAGGTTGCTTCCTCCGTTGCACCGCGCTGCTTTCGAACGACCAGGGGAGCCGACGGCCGCGTGCAGCACCAGGCTGGTTCTCTCGCGCAAGGCTCACGCGCCACGCCACCACGCGGTAGTGGGCTGTTGTTGTTGTTGTTGTTGTTGTTGTTGTTGTTGTTGTTGTTGTTGTTGTTGTTTTTGCTCTTATTGTTGCTTTTGTTGTTCACTGGCTGTGTTCCAATGTTCCGATGCTCGCCTAAGATGGCAAAGTAGACGGCTAAGCGTACACATCCTTGCTTAGTAGTATTGTTTGCGGTACCAGTTGGTGCATGATGGCATTGTGGGGGCTCCAGCAGGTACAGACGCGAGCACAAGAAATAGAAACGCAATGGACAAAGCTGGTTCTTGCTAACTATTCCGCAACCATGCGCCGTACGTTATAAGTTATACAGAGAAAGCACACGCACGCTGGAAGCTCCTTCCCATGAAGATATCTATAATATTTACTATTTTATCCAGAGTTATTTCAGGAAACAAACATTGCTCCTATTCACTCGGATGATAGCACCTGCATGTGCAACAAATTTTTTTTGTCTGTGTTTGTTCTACAGAAGTGGCTAAAATGATGGGTTAAATACCTCTCAAATACTGATATGGCGGCTCTAAGTATTAGTTCAAATACTAATATTGCTTTTCAAAACCTCATACACATACTTTTATAGCATGCGATCATTTCTGTAGCTCCTTTCATGCGTTGAAAAACAAAAGTGTTTTTACCAAAATTCACATGACCGGCCGCTTGTGAATCAGAGCCTGCTGATTAAAACAGGCTGCGAAAGAAAGATTACGCAGACCCCGCACACTTTGGAAATCAATTGCAAGTGTGTTACCAGAAGGCGCAAGGTCTCCGTGTTAGATGATGACGAGGATAATCATAATAATCCGGCGACGGATGTAGTGTATGACGCGAGTGTGTGTATTGACAGCTGCAATACGTCGGTGACGACGGCTGGTTGTACACTGCAGATATAACCTTACTACAGCGAATAAATGCTGATCATGACGCAATCAACACTCTGGCCCACATTTTATTGCCATAGCAAATATATGGGCACACCTGGGCGGTCGGCGTCGCCGTTAGGTTTCGTGTAAAGTCCACGGGCGATAAAATCGTCGCAGCGCACCTTATGCTAAAAAATTAAATTAACTTATGGGGTTTTACCTTCCAAAACCAGTTCTGATTATCAGGCACATCATAGTGGGGGACTCCGGAAATTTGGGCCACCTGGGGTTCTTTAACGTGCACCTAAATCTAAGTACACGGGTGTTTTCGCATTTCGCCCCCATCGAAATGCGGCCGCCGTGGCCGGGATTCGATCCCGCGACCTCGTTCTCAGCAACCCAACACCATATAGCCACTGAGCAACCACGGCGGTTGCACCGTATGCTGTATGTGCGAGTGAAAGTGTGCGAGGGTGAGCCGGCGATCGCAGCTCAATCTCGCACACGCAAGCGAGCGAAGCGAGAACGAAGCGCGCCGTCTTCCAGTTGCTCGCAACGCTCCGGAGGGAGGGAGGGAGTGGACGCATTCTACTCAGGGCGATCCGGGCGGCGTAATTCATATTCCAGGGTAGCTGGGCCCTCGGACTGTGGCGCTGCCGCACGGGAGAACATGAACCACTGCGGCGCCACGGATGTGTTTGTGCACCGGTGGCCGCGGTACCGGGCGCCGACGTGAAGCGGCGGTCGTTCACCAAAACAGTGATGCGTTTATTTAGAATTAGCCGAAGGACGGGCTAAAGACAGACCACTGTCACCTGCCAGACTTGTAGGCACAACTGTGGCTGCTGTTATGGGATAGATATATATACTATTCCTAAACGAACGCATCACTGTTTTGATGATCCAAATATAATTTCACTATCAGGGAGGGAGCAGTCTACCTGACTGGAGCAGTATTTCTTTTATTTGGGGTGTTGCTACGCTGCGCTCCGCAACACCCCAACTATCGCCGCTTCGCGTCGGAGCCCAGCACCACGGCTTCCGCCGCGGCACCGGGGCATAAACAGATTCGAGGCGCCGCCATGGTTCACGTTCTCTCATGCGGGCGCGCCAAAGTCCGAGCGCCCAGCTGCCCTGGAAAATGAATTGCGCGCCCGGGCGGCGGAGCGCGCCCGCCGGGCCGCAAGGCTCCAGGTGGAGGGTAAGGGAGGGGGGGGGGGGGCGTTATACGCCGCGCGCTCGCCCGGGAGCCTTTATCTTGAAAGACATCTGTTGCGGGAACAGAGCCCGCTCTGCGCTGTGTTTGGGCGGCTTAGTTCACGCTGATGCGAGCGGCCGCGGAAACGTCAATTCGCTCACTGCTGCTGCTGTGCCGATTTACTCCAACGTTTTGACAGCATGATCCCGTCATCAGCGAGTGAGATGCGTTCATGTTTGGTAGTGCACACGTCACACCATGCTTGTTTGTTAACGTGCCTATGTGTACAAGTTTATACGACCGATAAAACTACTATCCTTGCTTGGTATAGCTCTCTAGTAATGGGCTATCGCAATCGACGCTTCGCCTTTCGGGCGAAACAACTTTTTTTATTCATATCACCGCGCTACTTTTCATTCCTAATTATTTTTCTGTAAGCATACGCTCGGCCATTGAGCTCGTCATTACATTTTAACAAGACATTAAAAAGAAATATTAAGTCTCTTTAGCAATGCTGGGTATTGCAAAATAAAAGTCATATTTTTTTTTTCATTTGGAAGAAAAAGTTCTACCTTGACTGCACAGATTGAAGGTCAAGCTTCCCTTCAGTTGAATCATTTAATCAATTTTATTGTTTCGGCTACATCTAATGACATGTTATTTTTACACAGGCAGGACACCAGAGCCATTTTATGGGTTGTAGCGGGGGTCTATTTTTCAACATTAGTGATTACAATTTTGTGGGAAAAACTTAGCGGCAATACGACAGCGTCACTGGTTCCAAACCATTTTCTTGGGCTTGGGCCATATTAGCGCAATAAGAGGTCTCAAAACTTGCAAGGCCTACTCTTGAATTCCTTAGTACTCGAATTGAAAGTTTTCATCATCCACGTCCACATCATTATCATAAGCCTCCTTCTGCCCGCTGCAGAAAGAGGACATCTCCCAGCGATCTCCAATCATCCTGGTCATGTGCGAGCTGATAACATCTTGTGCCGGCTTACTTTCTAACTTTCTCACAACTGTTATCACACAGAATTAATAATGCTTGTAAAATTATACTTAATATTTCTTTAGCGATAAGTTTATTTCTCATTACCATCATACGTTAAAAGCATAGTTTAGCTTATCGTTCAAATTGCTAAATTTGAAACACATCTCCCGTGAGCAATAGTAAAATGAAAAATATGTTAGTTGCATTTTGTTTTCCCTGTTTATATTTACTGTCCAGCACCTCTTCTTTAATAAATCACTAAAATTTATAATTACAACGATTATCATCCATTTATTATATTCTCTTTTATTTACCAAATTAATTATCTTTCAGTTTTCTTCATTTTCTATTACTTTCATGGCCAATCCCGCGCGATCGGTCGAGCCATAACAAATACCCATCAAGCTAAAACAAACCAAAATAAAATTTCGGAACATCGGGCGGATGCCCCACCAGGCGCACGCGCAAGAGTGCGCGAGTAGAAGAAGAACAAGAAGTCAACTGGCCGTAGCGGTCTCGTTGGAAGCCCTTTCCTGCAACTTAAACCCTCAGGACGCACGGAATTCGACCCCGGCCACCTCAACCACGGGGTCATCTTGAGCAGCGTTCTTGCAGTCATCGTTCACTTCAAGGACAACGGCATGCGACGCGGCGAGAGCCCCCTGCAGCTGCCTCTGTGTCCTCGGCGCCGTCCTGCGGCCGCCCAGGCGCCGCTCTCCCTCCGGTCCCGCAGTCCTACCGTCAAGGACACGTCCCATGCGGCATCCTGCGCGCGCTACTCTTGCTTCGTGCTGCTCACCGTCCTCGTCACGACGACCACGCTGCTAGCCACGCCGGCGCTGCTGCTGACGCGACTCGACCCGTGGCGGCGGGACCAATTCACGCTGGACGAAGACCTGCAACGCTCGCGTGACCACAGCGTGCACCCGTGTGACGACTTCTACCGGTGAGCGTGGTAGCGGGGCCGCTTGCGTCTGTCGCCGACTTCTGTCGGTAACAGAATTAAACGCTCCTTTACAGCAGAATGATTCTTATAGCGAGGTTCTAACAGCTGCTGTCAGAACTTCACTATCATGATCTTTCCGTCGTGCGCAGCTTCGCCGAGCGGGGGGGGGGGGGGGGGGGGGGAGGGGGAGAGAGAGTGAAAGTAGAGTATAAAAATAGCATCGCGCAGCATATCGGAAGCGAGGTGGAGAGGAGGAGTGAGGCAGGTGGTAGTAGGACGCGTAGAGCTGCTGCCGACGCCGAGCGCGTTTCCCCGCGTTCGCGCCGTACGCACCCGGTGTCGATGACTGCAGCCGATGCTGATGGCGGCGGCTCGGCAGGTTTCGACCAGAGAACTGGGCACTCGTGGCTTCCGAAAGACAGAAGCGAGAGCTAGGGAAGCTGAAACCAAAGGTCGCAGAAGAGAATATCCCAAGTTTAGAATCGGGATGTTCGGGACTCGGAACAGCGAAGCTGTTAACGGCGCTACTTGCGGGGGATGGGACGCGTCAGCGTCACGGGCGACGGCGTTCCTAGCGCGTTGCGGGGGATGGGATACACCGGCATCCATGGGCGACGGTGTTCCTAGCCCGTTCCTCACGCTTTTCTATGACGTTCCCAGAAAGACTCTGACCAAAGCGTCGTATATACAACCAACGCTAACGCGAACTCCCTTCACACCCCACTCCTCCGTTGACCTACTTTTTTCGTACACCGCCATTGGTTGCAGCGCCTCACGCTCTTCCCCTCCAATGCGAATATTGATAAGTGGTTCTTGAGGGAAAGGGAAAGGTTGACGCTATCTTCTGCAGCCCTTGAGGGAGCACGGCTCAGCGCCATGCGAATATTGAACGGCGCGACTTCCGTCAAACCCCCTCGCCGTTCTACTTTTCATCTGCACCCTCTCGCAGCATTCTCACAGCGTCGAGCTTTTTTCTTATCCTCTCCCGCTAGGTCACATGGGTTTTTTGGTGAACCGACGACAGCACAGGGTCCGCAGAAACAGCTTCGCCGTAAAAGAATCTAGGGGGAGCGCGTCGAGAAAGTGAGCATAAATAGGCGTAACCAAACGCGATGCTGAGATGGCAGCCTGAATCACTTCGACGAAACTTTGGGCTATACATATTTTTGCGGCTCACTGTAGACACGAGTGAAGCGATTTATTTGAGAGAACCATCGTCATAATCATCAGGCTATCTTTATGGCCACTGCAGAACGAAGGCCTGTCCCTGCGATCTCCAATTACTCCTGTCTTGCGCCAGCTACTTTTCTTGCGCCAGCACATTTACTAACTTCATCACCCCACCTAGTTTTCTGTCGTCCCCGACAGCACTTCCCTTCTCTTGGTATCCATTCTGTAACTCTAATTTTACACCGGCTACCCGTCCTACGCATTACATGGCCTGCCCACCTCCACTTTTTCCGCATAATGTCAACTAGGATATTGGCTATCCCCGTTTGTACTCTGATCCACACCGCTCTCTTCCTGTCTCTTAACGTTAGGCCTAACATTTTTCATTCAATCGCTCTTTGTGCGGTCCTTAACTTGTTCTCGAGCTTATTTAACCTCCAAGTTTCTGCTCCATATGTCAACACCGGTAGAACGCAATGATTCTACACTTTTCTTTTCAACGACACTGGTAAGCTCCCAGACAGGATTTGGCATTGCCTGCCATAGTATTCACTCCAACCCAATTTTATTCATCTGTAAATTCCTTTATCATGATCAGGGTCCACTGTGAGTAATTGATCTAGATAAACGTACTCTTTTACAGACCATAACGAGGTCCATAACCATAACCTAGGACCATAACCATAACAAGGGCTAATTCAGGCTTCATCGTCTCTTCAACCAACTCGCGCACTTGGGGTCATCATCTTCGCTGTGAGCCTGGTTCGGCGCAGATAGGGACTCGGCAATATCCTAGCTGAGATAAAGAGGAGTTACAGGTGGGGGGGTCGTTTAATCCGTCTGTCGCGGTGGTTTAATGGCTGTGGCGTTGTGCTGCCGGAAATGAGGTTCGGAGTTCGATTCCCGCGACGTGTGACCTGCGTTACCGTACATCAGGATTAATTCGGAAGAAGCGTTTCTCCTGCAGTGAACTTAAAATACGTTTATGGAGATACAGCGTAAAATTCTTATTTCGCCGACATTCTTGACTCTACGACACCGCAGCGATGAACAGATTAAAAATGCAGCGAAGTGTGAGCCCCCCGGCAAATTCCAGACTCTTACACGTAATTGTGCTGCATGCATACATGCCCGTGCAATGCCACCGGCGAATATACCAGTACTCTGGCCACTAACGCGCGAGAATTAGTCACGTGTACATTTGGATTATGCAGGTCCGTTAAAAAAACTGTGGCTCCAATCCACGCTGTGAAGGTGGTTGAACAGCGAAGCTGTAAACGACTCACAACGATTACACATTGTAACGTCACTTGAAGTCACACACGTGGCACTTCAAAGAGTGAAACCAGACAAGTGAGATGTTCTTAACCACAACCTTTATTACTTCACAACGGCATTATATTCACGCTGTTCTTTTGGTGTCTTTACTTTCCAGTGGTCTACCCTATGGTAGCCTGGAATGAAATGAATGAGTTTCTAGACCGTGGTGAGGTCACTACGTGATTTCTATTCTGTTGGGTACTTTTTCACGCAGAGTAGCTTACGCAATCGTAATCTTTACCGGGAAACACACGTGGGAGAAGGAACGTGCTTCGCATTATTCGCAGACGTCATTATCATACATATTACTGTTTGCACTTCACACGAGGGTTTTGAATGACGTCGACCCGTTTCAAAGCAGCTGCAAACCTAATCTTTACCGGAACGCATCGAAAGGTGTTCCCAATGTTCACACGCGCCTTATGATCCATCATGTGGTTTTGATGCTTGTTTTGTGGTTTTTCTTTCGAAAATGAGTGCTGGAGCTGTAGGCTACATGCCTGATTTCAAAAGATATATGCTGTTTGTATCCAATTTTTATCCTGGCGTTGTCTGCTTACGCCAACGACACGAACATTTCCTTGGCTGGTAGATGTATCCAGTTTCGCTGTAAAATACCATGAAACTAGTGGCCCTAGATTCACCTTCGAAATGGATCGAAGCAATTAGAGTGAGTCACGCCACAGCGTAATCCACAGTGACATCCTTGCGTGAAATCTGCCAGCAGGGCATCACAAGAACTACTGTGACGGACAACGGGACTCAGTTCACGTCAGATGCCTTCAGGAAGTTTCTGACAGAAAATAACATCAAGTCATTTTCGTTTACCACCATATCAGCCCCAATTGAACCACGCGCTGTGCGGACGCTGAAAGATGGCCTCAAGAATGTTCGGTCAGGTGACCTGTCTGAGCGATTGGCTTAAACTGCTCTTTAGCTACCGTGGAACACCCCTGCATAATGGACGATCACCGTCTCAACGTCTTTTGGTATATCAGATCTGTTTTCGGTTAGACACATGCCTTCCACCGCCTGTAGCATTTCCTATCTGTTCACAGTTAGACCAAGAAAGCTAGCTGAACCCGGGCACTGCTGTTTCGGCTCGCAACTTTGTAGAGAGAGAAAGGTAGCTGTCAGCCACAGTGAAAGAAACAGGAGGATCCCGAATGATCACCATTGACCCCTCAGAAGGTAAGCTGCAGAGTCACACGGATCATGTTTGTCCTCGATACATCCCCGTGCCGGCACAACCTTAGCAAGCCCAAGATCAAGTAGCTGGCGTGCCGACGATATCGGAAGAGGCTGAACCAGCTGTGCTTCGTCGATCGACCCGTATAAGGAAACCCGTACAGCGGTAAAGCTTTAGTACAGCGGTACTTCCCTTAAAGGGATACGGACACAAAAGTTGGTGGGTGGTTTTTTGCGTCGAAACAAAAGTTCAACTGTTGAAAAATGACGAATACAACAAGCCGTTTTGGAAAAACGAACGAGCAATATCTTTTTTTTTTTCAATTTTCTGTTACACCTTGCCTCCAAGCGGCCACCGGCAGAAGCTGATATTTGACGTCATAACGCCCACCCGAGCGCGCGTGCGCTGCCCAAGTCAGCCACAGCCGTCGCAGACTCGCAGTGTTTCCGGGGGTGTCGGTCCCTTGCAGCGTTTGTTTAACCCTTTTCGGCGATCTTCGCACGTGGTCCGTCTGAAACATTACCCCCGTCGGCGCTCCACGCAGGTGGTGCGTCTTATATTCGCCTTCCCGCGGTCGTCGCTCGGTATTGACGCGTTCGTCACGGCGGAAGGCAATGCCCAGACATTGCTGTTATAACAGCATCGTCGGTCGTGACACGCCGTCGCACACGCTTCTCAGAGACGAGAAGGTGCGTAAACTTTGGATACCTGCCTGTCAGCCATCACGCTCAGCCTGGAGACCTCTAAAATATGTCTTCATTGGCGCGGACCACTTCGTCGACGATGATTATGTGACCAGCCCGGCTGTGCTGAAAAGCATCGGCATGCCGCTCAAAAGGCAACGCCTAGAGCTTGACGCTGTGCCATCGGTTTTCTCACGAAAACTCAAGGCAGAAATGATCAGCGACGCGTATGAAAAGAGGAGGCGAAAAGATGGCGGTACTGTTTTGGTTCACTTGAAGCCTTCTTGCGCAGTGTGAGGGCGAGGCTGGGGTAAGATGACCGAGCCTGGGCACGAAGGCAGTAAATCTCTTTAAAAATGTTTGCAAAGCAGTGTAAAACAATACAAGGCTAGCGAGCGCCAGCACGACTCGCGAGATCAGACCTACATGGCAGCGGGGCAAACACACATACAGCTCTGCTTCTCCACAGGCTAAAAGCAGGAAAAGCTGTGGAGAACTCCAGACAAGTGCTGCCATCTGTCGGGCGGCTGGCGTAGTGGACGTGAGAGTCTCGTAGGTACTGATACCTCACAGCAGTTGCTCACGCCGACGGCATAAACTACTATGTTCAGTCATCCACGCAGTGCTGAAGTACCCCGCAGCTGCCTCACCTGCGTGCGCTCTTGAAAAAGCAAGTTTCCAGAGGAAATTACAAATAATTCTTGCACAAGTGTCTGGTGCAGAGCGAATTCTTCGCGCTACGGTTCGCGAAAGCCTGACCGGCACTTCCACGACCGCCTGCTCTTCTTCCTCGCTTGACACGGAAGGCTCGTAACCGTAAGCGGTAATATTTCTTGCCAAGTTGGAATGGTCCTCGTCTTCAGACCTGTACTCATTGCTGGTAGAGGCACCAGACCTCGAATCCATGCGGGCGATGGCGGCGTCGGCGCTCTTCGAATGACCGCGGCCGTCCGGCTGGCTATCTGACGAGGGTGTCATGACGTCACGCCTTCCAACTCCCGCGGCTCGGGCGGCGAGGCGCGCTTACAAAAACGCCTAAGATAAAGCATCGGCTCAAAAATAAGCTGACTACTTCTTTTCGGTATAACCACACACTGAGGATTCATTTTCAGCATTTTAGTAAAATTTTCAGATTTTGTGTCCGCATCCCTTTAAGGAGGGAAGAGTGCTGCAAAGTGAAAGTGAGAACAAGGACAGAAAACCGCGTTTGCCGTGACGTCAGGCTCCAGTCATCACACGTACCATAGCTTCTAGATAACAGCTTTAAAAAGGCTGTCACTGAATAAACGATGCGTAATGATCCCGTTCTTGTGTTAGCGCTTATTATGCTGCTTGTCACCCGGTCGAATGCCGCGTCGGTGTACCTGCCCGATAGCAGTTATAACATGTATGTCATCTCATGACATGTTAGGTAAACAAGATTGTTCACTTGAACAAATTTAGGGAGCAAGAGTATCCTCAGAGACAATATATCCTCCATACACTCGTGCAGGCACGTCTGCAGCAAATGGGATGCCGATAGGAGAAACTATCGCTCGCCTCTGAACAAGTACAAAGCCATTCTCGACAGCCACGTCATCAAGCGCCACCTATTGCGTTCCGTCCCAAAGCACTCGCACAGGGCACGAGACAAGGCGACGGCGCTGCTGCTTATGTGTTTCAGCCGGGTAAGCGGGAGGGCCTTCCTGTCATTTTCATCCAGTTAACTACAGCTCCGCCGCCATAAACTCGGGCGTTACTTCATATAATTATTCATTGCTGTGCAAATAAAGAGAAAATGCCCGAAATGAGAAATTCTTGAATTCGCAAATGTACGCATTAAAAATTTTCCTGTTATAGCTTCTCAATGCGCCTGCATTGTTGTCTTTTGGTTGCCAACTGTGGCGCCCCAATATTTCCCCATGCTTGTAAAATTAGTAATTGCCATTAGCGTCTCATTAAGCGATAAAAATGACGATGACATTTTCGGTTTCTGGCCTGTGTATAGCGAGATATATATTTATTCATTCTTTTTGCGGACACTTCTATCAGCATTGTCTCTGAGTTCGTGTCGATTACTATTCTGAATTACAAAGTCATGTCCAACAACACAGCTTCTTAGTAGCTAGTGCTCGTGATAAAGATTGACCGGCTCCGTGCAGTTGATGGGGGGCTATAAGTCAGGGTTTCAAGGGAACAATTTACCTCGAAGAGTTTCCTCAGCCATCAATCCCGAAACCAGGAACACGTGGAGCCAAAACGGACGAAACCAATTTATTTCTGGCGAATCTTCCGAAGGATGCGCAAGAACTTTGCAAAGCTCCCGAAAACAAAGTCGTAGGCGATCAGGGTGCTGCAAAATAATATGGGTGACGCGAGCGCCCATCAAATGCGCGCGACAAACAAGAACTGTATGAAGAAGGCTACTTCCAGAAAAAAAAATTGTAGCAGAACCCATCTCACGATTACTGTGGACGGTAATGCGTTAGTATTGAGTCAGTATAGCGACACAACGTATCGACACCATCGAAATCATCATCATCATCATCATTTATTTTCCCTTAAGGACCCCTGTCGGGGTATTACATAAGGGGGGGTTACAGGAGGTAAGAATAGGAATATAGACGTGGTTACAATTTCCTACAGCCTGTGGATTACATTTGAGAACACAACTAAAAAGAAAAAAGGAACACACAAAAAAAAGGAAAAACTTCGCGGCACACCGAATACAATGCAAAAGCAAGAAAAAAAGAAAAAGCGAAAGAAGGAAAACACAGTACGGTCATTATAAGGTTAGAGTTTGAGGTAATCAGTAAGCAGCCGTTTAAAGATAATGTGGTTACGCTCGCTGACAACTCTATCTGGTAATCTGTTCCACTCTGCGATAGTGCTAGGCAAAAACGATTGATTAAAGGAAGATGTTGAACCATGCAAGCGCTGGATGCTGCAAGAGTTAAAAAGGCGACGAGATGTACGGGTTGGTGGAATAAGAAGCTTTCCATGCAGATGTGGGAAGTTATAATATATTCGATGGAAAAGGCACAGCTTTGCAATTTTCCGACGCAACAACAATGGTTCGAGTCCTAAGGTTGATTTAATCTTACTGATACTTTCTTGGCGGCTGTACCTGGAAGTGATGAATCTAGCGGCACGATTTTGTATTGATTCTAAAGTGTTGATCAAGTAAGCTTGGTGCGGGCTCCAAATAGCTGAGGCGTATTCAAGTTTACTTCGAATGAAAGTTTCATAGGCTAGTTTTCGTGTCGATGGGGGCACAGGGCCAGGTTGCGTCTGACGTAACCAAGTGATTTAGTAGTGTCGGTAGCCAATTTGGTGATGTGGTCCGTCCAGGTCAACTTGCTGTTAATGGTGATACCGAGATAACGATATGATTGAACGGTGGATAGGGTTGTCGAATTTAGAGAATACTGGTGTTCCTTGTTAGAGTGCTTACGGGAGATCCGCATAACTTTACATTTGGAGATGTTAAGTTTCATAAGAGAATTGGAACACCAGGTTTCTATTAAATGTAAGTCTTGTTGAAGTATTGCATGGTCGGTTTGGTCCTTGATGCGACGATAAAGTACGCAGTCGTCTGCGAAAAGTCTCATAGAGGATGAAATGCCGTTAGGAAGGTCGTTTATGAAGATGAGAAAGAGAAGGGGACCGAGGACAGACCCTTGTGGTACGCCGGAGATCACGCTAGAAGTGCCAGAGCAATGATTTCCGACAGCTGTGTACTGGAGGCGATTTGTTAGGAAGCAATGAATCCATGACAGTGCGAGAGGGTCGAGATTGAGGCATGAAAGTTTGGCCAAAAGTCGCTGATGGGGAACACAGTCGAATGCTTTGGCAAAATCTAGGTAGATGACGTCAGTCTGAATTGATGAGTCTAAGTTCAGGTGAAGATCAGTAACAAATTCAAAAAGCTGTGTATCGCATGACAAACCAGGCCGGAAACCGTGTTGATTGTGAAAAAAGAAGGAATGATCCCCAAGATGACATGCTATTTGTGAATATATTATATGTTCTAGGAGTTTACAGGCAATGCTTGTTAGAGAAATGGGACGATAGTTAGAAGGATCAGAGCGGCTGCCTGACTTATATACAGGTACCACTTTACTGATTTTCCAGTCATTTGGAAGTGAGCTATCGGTAATGGACTGGGTAAAAATTATTTGTAATATTTGACTGGAAATTTCTTTCGTACCTTTTAGTATCTTAGCAGAGATGTTATCTGGCCCGGGGGCACTAGAAATTTTCAGGTTTTCAATTAGCTTCATAATGCCTTGAGAATTAATGATAATAGGAAGCATGCGGGGGAAACAGTAGCTGGGCAAATCAACGTCCTTTAGTGCAGACTCACGAGTGAAAACAGAAGAAAAATATGAGTTGATTACGTCTGACCGCTGATCAAGTGGCACATTTGTACCGTCAGGGTATGTCAAAGAAATGTTGTTGGAGCGATTGTTTGGTTTCAGAATATTCCAAAATTTTTTAGGGTTGACACGAATAATGTTCTGCAAGTCGTGGTGGAAGAATTTCTTTTTGGATTGTTTCAAAGTGTTGGTGTATTCACGAAGGCATGTAAAGTACTTGTCGCACTTTGAACAAGATTTCGAGCGTTTCGCATCACGAAATGAAGTGTGTATGAGGCGTGTATTGCTGCGGGACTCCTCTTTCGCACTCCCATAACATCACTCGGCCCCATCTAGCGCCGCCACCGCAAAGCTTGCGCGTAGCCTCCGTAATGCATGGTGCGGTGGTGCGTGGGAACTCTGAGAAACGCGTCATGCGGCAACCGGGCTCCTCTCTCGTGCTTCTGTCTGGACACGCTGCTCCATCTAGTGGCGCTTCCGCGAAGTCCGCGCGTGGCCTCCGAGACTAGAAGCGTGGTGCGCCGATGCCTCCGAACGCTAAGAATTGTTCCTCCCCTTAGCGCACACTCACTGGCACAAGTTGGCGAGTGGTTCATTGAACAGCGGCACATGTCTAGTGCATTCATGGCGCAGCTCGCTAAAGCGTTGGGCGTGAAAGCCGTTCACAGAAAAGCGGCACACGCCCAGTGCATTTGTGGCAAAGCCTGCTAATGCTTCGGGTTGCTTTCCTTGAGGATCATTTGGGAGGTGGGCTCGATTCCGCTCAGCATCGGAGAAAGTTAAGCCATCATTTTCGTCGTTCTATAACGTCACATTCCCGGTGGCACATACTTAGTTAACCCAAGTTCGGAATCTGAGAGTTTCATTAGAGACTAGCCCAGTCCGAGCGGCACATGAACCCCATCGCCAAGTAACCAGTACAAGTGATCCAGTACTCCAAGTCGGCGTCAGAGTTCCTTCGAATAGCGGTACCTACCAGTCCCGCGTCTACAGTGACCTACGTCGGCATAAAGGAAGTTCGTTGAAGAGCCGCACGGCATGCATACATTTCCATATACTCAGTGACCCAAGTTGATCCGATGGTTGGTTTCGAGCCTTGTTACCTTGGCAGAGCAGACCCGATGCGCTACCCATTCCACCACCGACTACTCCGAGGTCCAGGTAGCGGGACAGCGGTTAGATACAAACATAGGTAGATAAATACATGCTTGCACGCACGCACGCACGCACGCACGCACACACACACGCACACACACACACAGAATCGCGAGAAAAATTTCGTAAACCATGGCATCGGCAGACAATTTAAATATATTCAAGCACAGCTCCGTGGCATCGAATTGGCTTAATACGTTGTATTGGTCAAACACGTGCACGTAGGATGCCCAGGCTGGGAAGAAAAAAAATAAAATCGTGGCACTTTTGGTCCACAAACTTTTGCTCGCGACATACATACATACATACATACATACATACATACATACATACATACATACATACATACATACATACATACATACATACATACATACATACATACATACATACATACATACATACATACATACATACATACATACACATACATATGTTTTGTGACGCAGGCTACTAAAGCGTCGGGCAGCAACCCGACGCTTTGGCAGCCTGCGTCACAAAAGGCACCACACGTATGTGCCCCGTTTCAATCAACCTATTTCGCGCCAACGCTTTAGCAAGCTGCGCCGTGAATGCCACTGGGGTATGTGCCTCTTGAAATGAACCTTTCACCAAGTTTGGTCAGTGAGTGTGTTTCACGGTGTGTGTGTAGCAAGCGTTCGCGGGCACCGGCGCACCCCTCATCTCGAAGGCCATGCGTGGACTTCGCGGCAGCGCCTTTAGATGGCGTAACGTGTCCAGACAGAAGCGCGACAGAGGAGCCCAGTTGCCGCATGACGCGTTTCTCCGAGTTCCCCATGCACCGGCGAGCCATACATTTCCGATGCCCCGTGCAGGCTTTATGGCGACAGTGCTAGATGACGCTGAATGTTCTTAGGGAAGCGCGAAAAACCTAGTGCACATTGTTTCCAGTACAGTGGAGTAGCCGCCAGTAACATTTTAGTTACTGAGATTTAATTAGGTAGTTGTAAATAATTATCCAACTCGAGAAGTGTCAATGAGAAAATTGTAGAGCAACATGAAAAACTCCCGATACAGCGCAATCTCTGTAACGAAAAAATTACTGATGGCTACTCTCCCTGTACTGGAAATCGCAACAATATGCCATAGGTTTTCTTCAAGTAGCGCAATTTCTCGTTTTTTTTTTTTTTGCTTTTTTTTAATCTTGGTGCATAATAGTTGGGAAACCCCTTATAACTCGTTTCGACGGTGGCAACACACCATGTGGCTACATTAAGGGGATAGCCTTGGACGACTCATGGGACAAAAATTTGACCGTCCGGCGTTATGGCATCAAAATTCAATGGCAACAAAATTGATCGTCGCACCCACGACCCTTGATGGGGGTCAAAGCCACGACCTTTGGTGTTAATTATGCTGCAGTTAATTAGGCACGGGTAATTAGGATATAATTAATTAAGGCACTCGAACCCTCGACCTTTGGTAAGAGTCGTACCCATGAAATTTGTTATTAATTACGGCAAGGTGAATTAGGGCACACTTCATTAATAGAGTAGTTAGGGCATGCGAACCCACGACGTTTGGTGGGAGTCGAACCCAGGACATTTGGTACTAATTAAGGCGAAGTTATTTAGGGACAGTTAAGATATAGTAATTAGGGCATTAGAATGCCCGACCTTTGGTGGAAGTCGAAC
>NC_051163.1:147073725-147078725 GCF_013339745.2 Dermacentor silvarum | reverse complement strand
TTGTCGAAATGACAAAGCACAGGCTCGGATGTGAGGGCACGCTTGAGGGCGTCAAAAGCAGTTTGGCATTCGTCCGGCCATATGTAGGGAGCTCCAAGTGTATGGAGCTCCCTATGGAGTGAGTGTATGCCCTATCGAGTGAGTGTATGCTATATATATATATACATATATATATATATACGTATATAACAGTAAGGGACAGGAAGAGAGTGGTGTGGATGAGAGAGAAAACAGGGATAGCCGATATTCTAGGTGACTTTAAGAGGGAAAAATGGAGCTGGGCAGGCCATGTAATGCGTAGGATGGATAACCGGTGGATCATTAGAGTTACAGAATGGATACCAGGAGAAGGGAAGCGCAGTCGAGGACGACAGAAAACTAGGTGGGTTGATGACGTTTAAAAATTCGCAGGCGCAAGTTGGAATCAGCTAGCGTAAGAAACGTGTAATTGGAGATCGCAGGGAGAGGCCTTCGTCCTGCAGTGGACCTGCATATAGGACGATGATGACAATTTTATATATATATATATATATATATATATATATATATATATATATATATATATATATGGTAGTCCTGGCTTCTTAAGAGTGATTACTCTAATGAGGGAAGGACAACCTGCCGAAACGTTCAAGTTCTCTTTACTGTGTGTCGCACTAGGACCTGCCTACATGACTAAATTTGATTCTGCTTGACAGATGGTCTCGCCCAGATTCGGAAAGGCCACATAAGTTGTGTTTGGGACGTTCGTATTTTCTTCACTTTATTGGCGCTTTCAAAGCCTACTTCAAGCTCGTGTAGTGAAGCCAACTTAATTTAAAATTAAACAAACTTTTATGTGTGTCCTGCAAATAAATATATCATTCAGAGTGTAGTTCGGGCATTTATTTAGTGCACCAATTCAATCAAACACATTAAAAATGGGCATCTTGGATATGTTCTTTTTTCAAATAACTCGGGAAGTAAAGAAATACACATATGTTAGCTCTGAGCAAGTATGTTCAGCTGCAACACATAACATGTTGCCTTGCTTCATTGGCAACCTCAGTCACTACAACAATATATATTATGGCTTCACCCCCACTTCCCTCCAAAATGGGACAAAATTCATGCGTCTTTGGTATAACACAGCACCTATAATGCACAACTAAACAAATGGAAATTACCTGATAACCTAAAGAAACCAAGGTGAACCTCCAAGAATTCGTGAGCAGGCAGCTTCATGGTCAGGTGAAACACAAAACAGTATGCTGTGCAAAGAATCTTAGCCCAACAAAGGTGGTGACCGTCAAGTGCAGTGCGTCGGGGTAACGCATGCAGCACTACAATACCTGTTTTCCTGTTTTAGGTCATGACATGGCAACCGAGTAATCGCGATTAAATTATTGTTTGCACAATTGGAGAGTTTGACCAGGCCCACACAAAGCAGTTCTGTTAATAAAATCACCTCCAGCGCTTGTCGAATGGATGCTACAGTGTTGCAGTTGACGTGCCAAAGAAGGGGGGGGGGGGCAGGGGGGGGGGGAGATCTTACTTTTAAAATATCCGGTAGATCCCACGCCCTGTGGTAATCGATGGTGAGCGAAGCAGTGTGCGGGGAGCCTACCAAGTTAACGAAACGACCATGATAGCACCAAGAGGTAGGCGGCTGTTTCAAGACCTACATGACACGCATGTCATAAAATTTTACTTGATTTGATTTTAGCGTTTATTTCTTTCAAACGAAAGGGGAAGCCAAGGCACTAGCCGGCGGGCCTGACTGACGGGGCCTTGGCTCCCTGTTACAGCCAGCAGCACACACATCCATTACATATACAGCAACAAAACACATGTACAGATCATTTACATGACTTGATATAATATAACAGAAATGCAATGGATTTGTACATTTAAAACTACTGCTGATAATGCATTGCCAAATCCTGACTGGGAGCTTACCACTGTCGTTGAAAAGAAAAGTGTACAATCATTGCATTCTACCGGTGCTAACATATGGGGCAGAAACTTGGAGGTTAACAAAGAAGCTCGAGAACAAGTTAAGGACCGCACAAAGAGCGATGGAACGAAAAATCTTAGGACTGACGTTAAGAGACAGGGAGAGAGTGGTGTGGATCAGAGAACAAACGGGGATAGTCGATATTCTAGTTGACATTAAGCGGAAGAAATGGAGCTGGGCAGGCCATGTAGTGCGTAGGATGGATAACCGGTGGACCATTAGGGTTACAGAATGGAGACCAAGAGAAGGGCAGCGCAGTCGAGGTCGCCAGAAAATCAGGTGGGATAATGAAGTTAGAAAATTTGCAGGCGCAAGTTGGAATACGCTAGCGAAAGACCGGGCAGTAATTGAAGATAGCAGGGACAGGCCTTCGACATAAAATATAGGCTGATGATGATGATGATGATGATGATGCATTAAGACAATAGATTAAGATTTATACACATAAATGATCAAAAATCAAAAACTTATCCTACAGAGAATTCCACAGCGAGTACAACTATATCGGATATTCACTCAAATATTGTTTTATATTCTTTTTAAAAACATTTGCTGATGTCGACAATTCATCATGTAGTTAGCTTTTGTTGATAACAAATGGTGCCTGAAAGGTTAATTTCTGCTTCCCGTAATTAGTTCGAGTAAGAGGAAATAATTTTCTACGTGTTCTGGGATGGTACGTTACGGCAGGCCTGTCTGCAAGAATGGCATAAAGTTTGTTTGGGGGAATATATTGCTGTAGACGGGGTTTTACGTGCCAAAATCACCATATGATTTTAAGGCGCGCTACCGTAGGGGAGTCCAGATTAATTTTGACAAACTGGGGTTTTGCATTTCGCCGCCAACTAATGCTGCCGGCGCAGCCGGGATTCGATACGGTGCCCTTGTGCTTATCAGTGCAATGCCGAAGCCATTTCGCTGCCGCGGCTGGCGCGTAGCCTGTTAAAAAAGCACGGCACATATATAGTGGGCCGGACATGCTCCTCGAAGTGCGCTGCAATAACGAAAGCAAGCGCAAAACATTTTTTTTGCTAAATTACACATCTTCCTTATCAGGCTGCCCACTATAGTTAATCGTTTTGCGATAGGAAGCAATGGCTGCAGTGAAACGATTAAGATATTCAGGCTGCAACCTTGCACACGTGGTATAAGATGAGTACCAGGCACGTTCTTACACGTCTGGTAAATATTTTCCGGTATAATTGCATGTGATTTTGTGGATTCGATTCCTTGCAAGGCGCACCCCGACGAACGGCAGTGGCGCTTTGGGAAAACGTGACGTCAGGGGCTAAGGATAGAAGAGCTCTCAGGTATTTCAGAGGCCCCGCAATATTGCGGCACTTCGTGTATGACGTAGGCTCCTCATGAAAAGACATCGCAAGTGGCGCATAGAGTAGGCAGTGGCTTCTACTCTGACGTCATGGGGGCTCGTAGGGAAGAGCCCGCTGCAAGTTAGGTGAACAGTTTGGGAAATCGTGAAATAGTGTAGAGCTATTGCAGACTTTGCCTACATGGTAGGTACAAAATATGATTACATATGAACTGCAATAAGCAAAAAATACGTCAGCACTGTGGGTTTGGGACCGGTTTCAATCGTGAACAGTGTAATTAACGCATCGCAAGTCAGTGCTGCAGAAGTAGAGCACTGCACGGGCCGATTTTTGCGGCCCGAGCCCGGCCCGGGCCCGTTTTTACATTGGGCGGCCCGCCCGAGCCCGATCAAAACATTTATGGCGAGACCCGGGCCCGGCCCGGGCCCGGAAATAATCTACGTTACCCGCCCGGCCCGGCCCGCCACCCCTTTACCTTAAGCCCGAGCTCGGCCCGAGCCCGACTAGAAACCGGCCCGAACCCGGCCCGAGACCGAAAAATACATGTTTTTCAGAGTTGAGAAGCCCGAGAATAACTCGCAGAAAGCCCGAGCCCGGCCCGGGCCCGCGTCGAAAAACCCGAGCCCGGCCCGGGCCCGGGTCAAAAAGCACAAGCCGTGCCCGAGCCCGGCCCGAGCCCGTGAAAAAACTCCTCTACCCGGCCCGGCCCGGCCCACGGGCCGGGCCGGGCCCGGGCTTTCGGGTAAGCCCGAGCCCGTGCAGTGCTCTATGCAGAAGTCCGTAAAACAGGGAAATATCACTAAAAAAGAAAGCTGTGATCCTGCCAGCTGTAGCACATAGCACAAAGTAATCTCAATGATGGTATCTCAGAAACTGTTGAGCTTCCAGGATTTGGTGTTCTTTGTAGTTGTGTGCTACAGGTTTTTCTTTTTTTCCTTTTTTTTTTTTATATATATATATATATATATATATATATATATATATATGTATATATATATATATATATATTTATATATATATATCCACGTGTTTTGGACGGGTTGTACACGTCTGTAATAGTACTGTTTGAAAATAAGATGTTTGTTTGTCTTCTGCCTCTGGAAATTCGGATAAGAAAATATGTTTGCCAACGGTGTAACGGAACAACCGAATGTCGCAAGAACCTACCGTGGTTACTCAGTGGCTATGGTGTGGGGCTGCTAAGCCCAACACCATCGGTCGCCGAATCACACCTGGCCATGGCAGCCGCATTTCGATGGGGGCGAAATCCGAAAACACCCATGTACTTAGATTTAGGTTTCACGTTAATGAACCCCAGCTGGTACAAAAGTACTCCGGAGTCCGCCACGACGGCGTGCTTCAAATCGAGATCGTGCTTTTGGCACGTAAGAACCCATAATTAAAGAAAAAAAAGGTTGCAGAGGATCCCTAAGCATATTCCTTTGAGATCTGAACGCGAAAGCATTTCTTTCGACTATAGGCTGTTGTTGCGGAGGGGTGCTGCAAAGTAGCGTTGCCCGAGTTGTGTTATAAAGAATGACGGCTATGTGAGAGGCCGAATAGGGTATATTTACATGATGCGGTTTAGTCAAAATGGTGTCCACGCCGCTTTACATGCCCTCTTGCATTTCGTCGTCGAAACAGTGTGCATAACAGATCTCGGGTATATTGAA